>NC_085949.1:14273948-14579230 GCF_963556715.1 Cydia fagiglandana | reverse complement strand
TCGGGGTTGGTCCCGTAGTAAAAGTTGCTCAGTATAATCCCAAAACCTCCCTGGCAACGGGAATGTAGTTATTTTTAACCAGCCTATATAGGAATCCCCGTACCTACTGTCGTCCGATAGACAACATGTCACAGATATGCAGCAGCAGCTATTGGAGTAGGTTCCGTCTACTACGGCTCATATATATGCGCCTGCCGGACAAAGGGCTAGGGATCCATTTGCATAGGTAGTCTCTTGGACTGTCCATAAAATGGTAACTTCCCGACAGGAGACCCCTGAGGGAAAAGACGCGCTAACACGGAACACAGCTCTGAACTCTCTGAAGCACTCGGCCCGCTCGCCTTATAAAATGAAAGCATAGCAACTCCTACCGAATATCCCTCTGCTTGATAGAAGTTTCTGGCATAGAGTATTCGCACTGAAGGATGGTGGGCGGTAGGGCGCTACCGTCGTCTTTTAAGGTCGAGTTCTAGGCAAAAAAGAGTACCTAAAAGATCGGCTTTCTCTTTGCTTTTCTGAGCTGTGGGCCAGATTACCAGGATGAGGGGTAGTCTTTTGCCCATTTTGGCGCCCCCCCCTTGGACGGCGCCCGGGGCACTTGCCCCCTCCAACCCCCCCCTAGTTACGCCTCTGAGGCCTTTCCATAATGGGACATCTACTAAGCACGTTTGTAGAACATGGTACAGCAGCTCTTCTAACAAGCTACTATTGTCTCCTGGCTGATGGGACAGAATAACAACAAGAAATAGTTGATCGACCCAATTATTCTATCCTAACGACTGGAAGAAATTCATCAATTTCTAAAACAAAAACAGGATTCAATTACTGTACTATTAGAAATAGGATGGGAGGGATGTAGTGCATATACTTGGAAACATTCGACCTATGCCGCTGTGGCCCGGTGGCCGAATGGCACAGGCATCTGCCACTATAGCAGAGGACGCTGGTTCGATTCCAGCCTGGGGCACTGGAGGCTTTGATCACTTTTTCTTAGTGTATGACATGTATTACAGTTAATTGACTTTAAACCTTATTCCTACGAGATACTAACATAGGTCTACCACATTGTCAGTTCAGTGTGATGCTGTTAGTGCTATGAAACAGTTTATTATAGCTTAAGAGATATGTTATGTCGATAATATTATATTCAATTGTCAGATTTATAACGAACTGATTAACCTTTTCGACGCCGCGTCAAACACATAAGCAGTCACTCGGACGCCACGTCACCGAAGTGTCAAAACTGAAATTGAACTTTATGCATAAGCACCTAGGTCTATGTTGCTCTGTGGTCTATGACCGATTAATCCGTCTTTGGCGTTGGACCTGCGGTGCGGATATATCGGTCATTGGCGTCCAAAAGGTTAACACGCTTTATTACAAATGTGCTGGTTGCAACAAGTTTCCGCGTCTGATAAATTTCATAGGAATTAAAGTTTCTATCTTGGGAATGTCTGCATGAGATGATTCCATTGATGTGGAAAGTTTAGCTGTATTGAAAACGTGGCACATTAGTAGTTAAGCTCTTGGGCTTATATTATGTGTGTGATGATTTGATGAATAGTATTTTGATTGTTTTTAACATGGACATATATATTACTTCGTAAGGACGCGGCTAACGAGCACTAAAAAGGGGGCCGCTACATGGGTGTGATATTTGCATTTATCACACCACGGCGCTCAGTCGTGTGGCGAATTGCGCAGTAGAAAGTTGTCACGCAGCATAACACAAAAATGCCTTATTGCGTTGTAAAAGGGTGCAAAAACCATTATAGGAAGTATAAGAAAAAAAATGGGATCTCATATAATCGGTAAGTAATTTCCAATTAGGTTTATTTATTGCTTAAAACCAATTTTAAACGATAATTTTATTTCATTCTCACTCGCAACTGATGTTCGCTCGTACGTCATAGCGCTAATACATTAACCTTGTAAGGACGTCATTTCTCTTTGACAGTTATTATGAAGTAGAAATGCATAATGCGTAATTTGTATAGGTAAATTTACTTAAATATGATTAGTTGATTACCTACCGGATATAATTACCGAAATTAAAGTAAGTACCTATTGTCTGTCTTACAGAGTTTGTTCCCGTTTCTTTTACATAATTATTAAAAACGTTCAAAATAACAAGATCAAGTATTTGTTATTGTTTTATTCGTTGACTTAGGTACCTAGTATATTAATTCTTGTCAGGTATAAGTTTTTAATTAACTGTAGGTAAAACTCAAAAAAAAAAAAAACAGGTGAGCGCTAGAAACAAAGCGCGCATTTTCAAACACCGATTAATTCACATCGCTGTATTTATTACTTTCCATTACCTAGGTACTTATATTTTTTCATCATTATTGTGGACAGGTGGCACGCTCTCGTTTCGGAGGCCAAGCTTCTCTTTGGATCACTGAGCCAAAATAGTTAGTTTGTATTGCTGTATAGATTCCTTCTTTTTTACTCTACCTGTTTGGCAAGCAAGAAACTGACAGAAATAGTTGTTCGCCGCATTTTACGCGCGAAAGCTCCTCCCGAGCTTATCGAATTGTACTGCTGTAGCTAGTAGCTCGGCCAACTTGTCGACCTTGACAAAGCCGGCTTACACAGGGCGGCACACCGTACGGCGCGAATGTTTAAAATATTGCATTGCCGCCTGAGACGATAATGACATCACGAAATAACGTAGAAGAACGGAAACTTAGAAGGATAAGTTCGCCCATTTTAATACAATAAATATCGTTTTGATTAACCATAAACTTATTCGACGCTCCTCTGATATAAACCGCGAATAAACTTAACAAGCCTTGTACGCCCGTACAAAGTTATCGCGAGAGTCGAGCTCACACAGTTGTACGCAGTGTGTAACAGATGGCGCTTTTTTGCTGATATGATGATCGCAACAGGCAATTCGTATGCATGCGCTCATCCATAGTTTATATCTATGGTTTTTAATGTTTACTTTTAGGGTGCGAAAATATTATTTGTTGTAAATATATGTGTCGGGGATGTCGGCATATTTATTTGTGCATCATTATACATATATCAACCCTTTTCCAGACAGCACCAATATAGAGTCAGACCAAGATAACTCAGCAGACGTAGATAAACGTCAAACTTCTATGAAATTATGATATTTAAAATAACACTTGTACAGTCTGTGCTATCAAATTCGCTGCCGAGTTAGCTTGGTCTTACTCTAAAATAGAAGACATATCGCTGGCCCAATATTACAGGGTTCTATGTTTCACTATTATCGAACTGAAATTTGAACATTGTCATAGTGACATTAAGTCGAATTTCAACTCTCTTGAAAATGTAACATAAAACCCTGTAATATTGGGCCAGCGATATTTCAAATAGTTAAGCATTTCCAGAGACGAAGTCCAATCTCATTTGGACTTTAATTAGCAAGTAATACTAAAGTTGAAATACCGTTTAAATGTTTGAGATGGTTAAATAGTTCTGCATGAAAAAGCGTTAAAATAAAATAGCGTAAGTGGCAACTTTTAAGACCCCTTTTCACATTGAAAGGCACATATTTGTCCATTAGGTTAAAATATTATTTGATTGTTTTCTGATTTAATTATTTTTGTATTTGACAACTATCCCACAAACATGTAAAGATGTATAAAATGTATTTATATAGTGAGAAACGATCTCAGCAATCTTTAGTAATAAAATAATAATCGTGTAATAAATTACCTATATATGAAATTATAAAAATAGCTGGTTTTTAATAATCATAGTAATATCCATTTTGTTTCCAACTTTGTTTATTCTTACATACTTATAATAAAATGTTGTTTTTAGTCTGCTTTCTCCTGTTATTGTAAAATAATCACACTTTTATATTTCAATCAATTATCTTTGTTCATGTAAATATAAAATGTAAAATTATTATTTTGTTTTATTGGCACACCAAGTACTTACTTACATTTTTGAAAGCTTTAACTAACCCCTTGAGTTTCACAATTAAAATTAGGATCTAGATATAATACCTCAAGGTCGTTTTTGGTTGGCAAATTGAGGCCCGACCAACCCAGACTCCAAGGGCTTATTAGTACCCTAATACCATTAGGCCCCCCCCACATCTGGCGTCTTTCGAGCGTCGGCGTCTACAATTCTATGGCCGACGTCGACGCAACGTCGACGCAACTGCGCAGCGACGTCCTTTTCCATAGCGCTGGACCGACGCCGACAGACGCCGACGCTCGAAAGACGCCAGATGTGGGGGGGCCCTTAAAGATATAGTGCATAATTATTTTCCATCGGAAGCATTCGTATTTGTCATGCTACTTCAGTCAACCTTAGTTTTTTTTTACCGAGACTGACTGACATAGCAAGACACGCTCGTACGTTTCCGTGAAAATACGATGGAAAATAATTATGCACTACAACCTTAGAGCATTTACTACTGTTATTCCACGACTTTCACTTTTGCAGGCCGCACCAATTACCAAACATATGGTTAGATGATATATTGACCAAACTTAGGTTGAAAAATAAAAATCTCACAAATTGCTTGAGAAAAGTTTAATTAAATTATAAATTATCAACACCGTTATATTTAAAAACAACATAAACCGATAAATACAGGCATGTATGACTAGGCAAGTTGTCACAGTGACGAAGCACTATGTTGGTAACAAATCAAATCTATAATATTTGTCCGTGAGAACATTATCGTTTCTATTACAATTATGCATAATCTGGCATCAATTTATCACAAAATACTGATTTATATTTATTAAATAAAATGTTGACCGCCACAACTTAATTATAGTACACACGGAATTTAATTTCAGTAACATTTCGTACCTTGTCACTAGAGATGCAACGGTTAGTCGTTTGGCCGAATATTCGCCCAGAGGAACTATACATACATTTCGGTTTTTCAGGTGCGCATTCTGCAGGTTTGACCCGTTTCCTAGTAAACGTTCGCGCGGACTCATTTCTAGGTTCGAAATGAGTGCGCGTGCAGGTCAGTGGAATGATGAAATTGTTTTAAAATAATAAACAAGTGTAAACGATAATGAATGTGTCTGTTTCTTAAATCCAATTTGTTTACTCCGAATCAAGCAATGTTACTATCCGGTATCCGGCCGGATAGTAGGTCACTAATGATATTTCACAGGTAAAATAATGACCGGATAGGCCGGATACCCGATTGTAACCGGATATTCGGTGCATCTCTAATTGTCACTGACAAGGTACGAAATGATACTGAAAATAAATTCCTTTCCAGTGCCTATAAATTATCGCAATATACAGGGTTACTTTTTTACCGGTACAATAAATTTTACCACATCATTGGTATCAATAATAGATCACATTGCACAAATAAATTTTTTTTTTTTATTTCGCATCAATTAATTTATCCTTCACCAATTTAGTAACTTCTGGTTGCACTAATTACAAGGTGTCAACGGTATGAAATCGCGCGCGATGACGTAAACAAACAGTTGCCAGTTCGTGCGTTTGCTAATTGATGCGTAAGGCATCCAAATTTTCTAGTACTTTAGCGGATAAGTTCGGGCATTGGTATTTTTGATTTTTTGTTCCCAAATAGTAGTAACAAAGAATGCTGGTATTTTTTATTTTTGGCAACAATTACGTATGTTGATTTATTGTACTGGTAAAAAAGTAACCCTGTATAGTAAACTTTATTGAAATGAAGTAAGGTATAGACGGTCAAGCAAATCTTGTCAGTAGAAAAAGGCGCGAAATTCAAATTTTCTATGAGACGATATCCCTTCGCGCCTACATTTTTCAAATTTGCCGCCTTTTTCTACTGACAAGATCTGCTTGACCAAGTATACATTTTAAATAGTACGCGCGGTGGCGGTCAAAAGGTGGTAGGACAAACTAAATCCTACAAAATATCAATTTTCAATTGTCACGTTACAGGGCGATCAAAAATTTGTCATTATCATTATTTAAATCAGAATATTGAAAATATATTTACATATATATATTACACCGGTCAAATCTTACAATAAAAAATAATGCGTGATGTAGTTCTGTATTTTTTGTATATTGTTTATAGTCCTTAGAGGAATGTGAGACTATGTTTTGCAAGCAAAAAAAAGTTGTGCTCTCTGCGTAATTTGCGAAAAACTGCAAAAATTTCGGACTTTTTTCAGATTTTACAGTTTCATCATAAAACTATGGGTTTTTGGTCAAAACTTGCTATGTAATGTTGAAAGAATATTAAATTTGGAACAATTTAAGCCCACAAACAGCGCCGTATGTCAAACAGTTCTTGAGATATGGGGCTTTAAAAAAGGGTATTTTTTTCCTTGGAATGAAATTACAAGTTTTTCCTATATTTTAAGACAAATATCGGCACAACCGCTCATGCTATGATATATATTGCAATGAATAAAGTTATAGCAAATTTAATTACCTTTCATTTAAGTGCTAGAAAATGTCAGTAAGTCTTACAGTACTGAAGTTATCGTAAAAAAATGAAATTGCTATAATGGGGAAGGCAACTGATGTATTGTTTAAGGCATTGTCAAAATCCCTTCAAAAGGCAGTACCATTGTCGAGAACGCAATCTACGATTATCTTTTACCGGTTTTCCCCGATAGCAGTCGAGCGACGTCGGAGATCAACCATTTTTAAAATGCACTCACGCCACTCACCTCTTAAGCACTTCATTCATTCAGTAATGAAATCAAGACACAATCTGTAGCTTGGCTTGTTTCTGGGCCCCACTTTTTGGTTGTAGCCGTGGATTTCATGATGCCAATTCTGATTTTAAAATTTGTTATGGTTTTGAACTTGTTTTAATATGACCGACCTTGACAATAGTTCACGGTAATCGGCGTGGTGTTGGTGAAACACACTGAAATTACTGGAAGTCATGTCATTAGTATCTAGCTTGCGCTCGCTTATTGGTGCTCTTGAGTGTACTCTGAGTCGTGGTAATGGTAATACAAGATCACGATAAAATCCTAACCATAACAAATTGATACATCAGAATCAGTTACCATTACCCACTCTAGGTATACGTTTGTGTTATAATCCACGGGTCTTAACTGGCAATATCCTGTTACTACTAGTATTTACTAGATAGGTGTATAAACTGACAAACCAAATCGTTTATAGAAAAAGAACTGAACGAAACACGTAGGAAAGTATAGATAAGTGTGTGTTAACATGATGTGCCAAGCCGGGCGGATCGCATACATTTGTTTCATATCGGTAAGCTTACATACCGGTTTCTTTAGCCCTTGACTCGTATAAGCGATATTAATAATGAACTACAGCATCATGTTGAGTAACTGGCGTGATTGGCGTTGGGCGAGCTTTTATAAGATAATTAAAGAGAATATTAATTAAGTTAAGATTAAAAAACCCGTTTTGAACACCCTAAATCCGATAAATTTCCGAATATTTTTAGTTAAATGCCTATATCTACAATCCGAAAAAAGTTTCACTTGTATCGTGGTTTCATAAAACCACACAATTACTTGTTTTCTATTGATAAATTGACCCATTTACTTTCCAATTATTTTTATTTTTTACTATAAATACATTTATTTTATACACTAAATACTACTAGTGAAAGAGGTATTGCTAGTTACAACCCGTGGATTGACAACTCTCTGAGCAGTAGCACCACATTCATTTCAGACTTAACAACCATTGGAAATGAATTTGTAATTTATTGTGTAAATTCGGTAAACCATTGAAGAAGTTTTGATATACTGGTTTCATGACAAGACTGAGTCACATACATGCCCTATAACTAAACGTTTACCTAGAGTAGGTAATGGTAGCTGATTCTGATGAATCATTATGTTACGGTTAGGATATTATCGTGATCTTGTATTACCACGACTCAGAGTTCACTCAAGAGCACCAATAAGCGAGCGCGAGCTAGATACTAGTGACATGACTTTCAGTGTGTTTATCCAACACCACGCCAATTGCCGTGAACTATAATTATTACCGTCAAGGTCGGTCGTATGAAATAAGTTCAAAATCATAACAAATTGTTAAATCGGAATCGGCATCGTGGGATCTATGGCTACAAGCAAAAAATGGAGCCGAGAAACAAGCCAAACTACAGATTGTGTCTTGATTTCATTACTGAATTGAAGTGCTTAAGAGAGGGGTGAATTTTAAAAATGGTTGATCTCCGACGTCGCTCGACTGCTATCGGGGAAAACCGGTAAAAGATAATCGTATATTGCGTTCTCGACGATGGTACTGCCTTTTGAAGGGATTTTGACAATGCCTTAAACAATACATCAGTTGCCTTCCCCATTATAGCAATTTCATTTTTTTACGATAACTTCAGTACTGTAAGACTTACTGACTTTTTCTAGCACTTAAATGAAAGGTAATTAAATTTGCTATAACTTTATTCATTGCAATATATATCATAGCATGAGCGGTTGTGCCGATATTTGTCTTAAAATATAGGAAAAACTTGTAATTTCATTCCAAGGAAAAAAATACCCTTTTTTTAAAGTCCCATATTTCAAGAACTATTTCACATACGGCGCTGTTTATAGGCCTAAATTGTTCCAAATTTAATATACTTTCAACATTACATAGCAAGTTTTGAACAAAAACCCATAGTTTTACAATAAATCTGTAAATTCTGAAAAAAGTCTGAAATTTTTGCAGTTTTTCGCAAATTACACAGAGAGCACAGCTTTTTTTTGCTTGCAAAACATAGTCTCACATTCCTCCAAGGACTCCAAACATTATATAAAAAATACAGAACTACATCACGCATTGTTTTTTTAGGAGATTTTTTTGTAAGATTTGACTGGTCTATATGTAGTCCGAAAAGAAATTGTAGATAATTATCGAGGGCGCGCACTATAAGTTATTCACGTAAAGTTTGATGAGTCGCCCTGTTAGTTAAATATAAAACTTGTACATACTAATAATAACTAGGTAGGTACATCACAAATAATTCACAATACTTTGTCCATAAATATACCTAATACGGCAACTTTTATAATGACGTTTAAAGCTATTACTTAAAAAATATCACCAATATTTTCGTTACAAGCCTTAACTTTGGAGCGAATATTTCTCACTTTACATCAGAAAAAAAACAATAGTTACCTCTATACTCTACAAAAAGCATTTATAAAAATGCGCACTGGGTCATACACAAAAAAAAAATTGTCTCTTTTCCCGAAAATTAAGGTGGACCACACCGCTGCTTAAAAACGGTGACGGGACGGAATCGCAGTGAGGCACCGTCGTATCATAAAACCTCCCAATTATAGTCCAAAGCTATATACTTACTTTACTCTTTGCTCCCAACTATGGTCCATAATTATTATAATTAACGGTTTTTTTTTGGTTCAGGTGTGTTTTTACTGTATTTTTTGTACCTAGTTCTAAGGCAAGGTATGTTTATAAATGGAAGAGAAAACTCGGAATAAACCAAAAGGAGCATTGGTATTGATACTTAATTTTGGGAGGTTTTACAGTACCGTTTTTATCGCATGGTCACATTGGTCACCACACCACTGCTTATAGCATTAGATTTTTTTTTAGCATTTGGCATTAGAAAGAACTTCAAAGAAGGTAAGCGATCTTGACATGTCTTTTAATTGAAAAACGCTTTTTAAAAATCAATAACTATTACTTATGAAAGTAGAATATAAATGATCGTATTAGATTCATAATTGTTACATATTTGCCGTAAATTATTTTTAAAATGTGTTTTTTCAATTAAAAGACGCATCACGCATTGTTTACCTTATTTCTAATGCTAAAAAAACGAACTATAAAACACGCCAACGGTGCCGAGATCGCAGGGACGCGTCGTAAATGTCACGATTTTATCGCATGCCCTCCTAGTAAAATTTTAAAGTTCACGGCATGTCAAAGCGATTCCGCACCGTCAGCGTATTTTGAGCAGCGGTGTGGTCGCACTTATAGAGTCATTACTATTATGGGCCCATTTTGCCCCCAAAGTAGATTTTACTGGTATCAAAATTGTGAGCAGTTTTTTCAATGCTCTTACATTGAGGAATGAATTGTTTCATTAACTGAATTCTTGTACTTTTTTCCTATGAATAAATAAAACCCTAGCAATTACCGCCCACATATAATAGGTCTAATAATAAATGGTACTTACCGCCACTTGCACCATTCCACTAACCCCGGGTTAACTGGTTAAACCTGGACTTACCATAGTTACCAGTACAATATAATATTTTAAACTTTCGCGTTTTGAACACATATTAACTCACATTGTAGACAGGTCTAACGCGAATTTTATTCAATTACCTTGATTTACCGACGTTTCGACATAGGTTTCACTGGTCGTGGTGGCCGCTGACTGATGTCCCAGCTAGGTAATTGAATAAAATTCGCGTTAGATCCGTCTACAATGTGAGTTAATATGTACCAGTACAATGTTAACGGTTTAACCGCTTAACCCCGGGTTAGTGGGATGGTGCAAGTGGCCCTTAATGTTTATACCGCTACACTGCACTATATATGTAGCTCAGTTATGGCATCATACATTTGCATGCATTGTGGTTGTTTAATCTTTCGTCTATATTTTATAAGGAATTTGACCTAATTTTTCGGTTATTTAATCTTTCGAGAAAGGTATTTTCTAATCTATATGACACGATCGAGGTGTGAACCTACGATTTTAGGCCAATCAGACATATACGAAAGGTTTACATTACTATCACTTCATGTCTATTAGTTGACTTGTACTCAGGACAAGCAAACACGCTTAGGGTTCATCCACATATTACGTCACAGCAACAGGGGGAGATGAATAAGTGTGACAAGGGGGGAGGGGGTCTAAAAAATCGAAATTTTGTGGGATGTAACTAATGGACGACCCCTTACAACAGATAGTACAGTCAGCAGCAAAAGTTGCTAAGCGGGCCAGGTGTTCAAAATGATCTTGACGCGACGTTATTATTACGGAATCAGAGCGTGTCAAGGTAATTTTGAACACGTCGCCCGCATAGCAACTTCTGCTGCTGACTGTACATATGTATAACAGTTCTTCAACGAAGGAGGTAACCACTTACAAGGCGAACTGTAGTTTGCCACCGACCTATTGTCATTGGCCTTCGAGTCTATTACAGACTACACCAGCAGTGTGTAGGGAGACAACGTTTTTCGTGGCTGTGTAAGCCAATACGGGAGCGGCAAACACGACCACAAGCCTGGCAGGTGTAATGTGCCCGTGGCGAGCAGGTGTCGGGCTAATGACGCTTGGCTCGCTTACTTGCGAGTGCCTTAAACCAAGCGTCGTCGTGAATTTTACGCCCGTCATATACTAGTTTGCGCCACTTGACTCTGTCTTTGGCAAGTTACTCCCATTTGATTTATTTATTTATTTTATTTATTTATAGTTCAGTCATTATATCCAAAAAACCGATCCTAGCCATGAATAATTAAATGAAAATGGAAATTAAATTATTAAATTAAATTAAAAAAAAAGCGACAAATTCAAAATTTGATTCTCTACAAGTTTAGTCCTCTTCATTTATGCCGTAAAGTTGAAAATAAACGAGGTGATGAAAATGTTTTGAGTTTGTCGCTTTTTTCAAATTGAATTTCCAAAATATCGAAACTAGAAGAAAAATTGTGAGGACCAAACTTGTAGAGAATCAAATTTCCTAACATTTTTGTCCACACGGTTTTACTGTAAAATCAAAAATGGCCGAGTTATTCAAGAAAAACCGTTTTTCGAATATACGCAGGAGCCTGATTCAGTCTACTTTATGAATTTACTTTAGAATTACACTCCCAGTGACCCCCCCGATGGACCTACGAAAAAAATTCCAAGAACTAATTATTCACGGGTCAAAATCTATAATGACTGAACTATGAAGTCAATCTATAGTCTAGCTGCGAGTTTCTGGTCCAAGATGACGGGGTTGGTGGCGGTGAAGTCGACCTCGAACTCGGGCAGTACGGAGCTGACGAGGCGGCGGCATTCGGACAATACGGCTGGTGACACGGTGTAGGTTTGTTCCGTGGCACTGCAAGGAAAACGTTCAAGTCTTAGGATGGTATACCACCTGTCCAATTTCGTCTAAGTGGACTGGTCTGTTTAAGCTAACACGAGCTATTATACTTAGTAACTTAATTTTTATTAATTAATTACAGTGAGTCGCCTCATTCTGCTCTCGTATGTTTCTTTTCTCTTAATGAATGTATTAATTATACAGGATATTGACTCTTGGAGACCCTATACATCTCTAAGGATAACTTGATAAACTATATAATCTTATAGTTCTGACACCATTGAGACATTTACACCTCTAAATATTATAGATTTTTTTGTGTGTTTTTTTTATCTGTATTTTGTATGTAATTCGACATTAAGAGACCATATACATCTCTTAGTAATTGTAATACGTTAGATTGAATTGTTAGTTTTATTTTATAAAATTGTTGATGTTATTATTTTTGCTTTTATGTAAATTCAATGTTGACGTGTAAAAGTGTCTATTTGCTGAATAAATGTTGATGTTTGATGTTGATGTCTGACACTGGACGGTAAACTGACGCAATTACCCTACATTAATTTTAACCAATAATACTGTCGGTGTTAGCGTCGAGCTTGTTTTGTTTTGTGTCCTCGGCGTTAGTAGGACTGACCTCTTGTCCCGCACTAAGGCCCCGGCCAGCAGCAGGCCGCCGCAGCAGCAGGCGCCGGCGTCGAGGCTGAGGCAGTAGGGGTGCCGCCGCCCCGCCTCCGCCGCCGCCTGCACCAGTGTCAGCGCCTGCTTGTGTGTACAGCTCGTTTGCTGAAACATATTATCATTTTAATATTAATTATTTCTCTGATCAGATCAGGTAATCCTGAAGAAAGGCCAGGCCAAGAGCACCTTAGGGTGCTCTGGCCTGTGCACATCGGCTGCGTATGTGTAACGTGCACGTGCGCGTGCGGCGTTGTAGTATACAGATCCTTATGAAAGATGGCACACCGCTTGCGTGACGTGTGCGTGTGAGGCTCCAACATTTTAGTGCACGCACACGCCCACGCAAGCCGGTGTATGAGAAATGTTATGAAAGTGAAGGAAGCGAAAGAGGTATGTCAGGATCGAAGCAAGCGGAAATCCGTGGTATCTGCCTACCCCTCCGGGAAATAGGCGTGACTATATGTATGTATGTATTATTGTAGGAGCAAAGCGCAACCTTCATGTCAACTGGTTATAATATCTATAGGAAACTAAATACCTATGGAATTAAAACGAAATATGAAATGTCGACAAAATGTACCTATTTTGTATTTACCGTGTAAGTGATTTGGTTATATAATAATAATAATAAATCCGTTTATTTAAGACATCATAGGTCCAACACATCGCATTACAAATTACATAGGATTAAATTACAATTTCCATAGGATTAACAATAAAATAATAAACAATAAAAATTTTGAAATATTTGAACATTCCTGACATTTATAAAAATAAAATAACGAAATCACATTTAAAATATAAAATTGTTCAGTTAAAAATAATAAGTTACTTAAATTAGAATAAATTCATTAAAATATTGTAAAATCGTTGTCAAATAAATTAAAATATAAAAAGTCAAAATAATAAAAATAATAAAAATGTCAAGAATTTCAAATTAGGCACAGTCAGATGAATTCATAAATAACATGTTACTAATAAAATCCAAAATAAAATAAAAAATATAATACTACCTAATAATACTATATACATAACCTTACTTTACATTACTATTTACATGTATTGACATGCAGTGGTTCATGTAAGGGCAATCAAACCTGCTGGAGATCATGTCCAAGATGGTGTTGGGGCTAGCACGCACTCTGCAGAGCAAGGACGCGCACCGCCTGCGCAGAGTGGTGAAGAAGCACGCGGTGCGCGCCTCCGCGAACATGCCCGATGCACTGCAGTGGCGCGGCAACCCCAACATCACCCTGAACGCATCATTATATTGGACGCGTAGGGCGCTGAGAGATTTGCGTGTGTGATGAGCCCATAGAGTGCACGTATACAATGAGGTACAGTAAGCTCGGAAAAGAGTCACTTTGACCTCTCTCGTGCATCGCACAAATCTACGAGCTAGCATATTCGCCCTGACTGCCAGCGCCCTACGCTCCCTCTCGATGTCAGCGTCATCCATCAAATTGTCCGTGAGCAGGTGACCTAGGTATTTAAATTGCCTTACATGGCTAAGTTCGACCCCATTCAACCTAATTGGAGGCACATTTTCTGGTAAACGAGTTCCAGACCTGAAAACCATTACTTCACTCTTTTTAGAGTTATATATCAAACCGTGAGTAGATGCATAGTCTTCACATATCCGAAGCAGTCTCCTTAACCCGCAGACCGACGCGCTCAGCAGCGCCATGTCGTCCGCGTAGCTTAGGTTATTAACACACACGCCATCTATGTGGCAGCCGACATGTTGGCTGCTGAGCGCGACGATCAGCGCGTTCACATATACATTGAACAACTTCGGTGAAGTCAACCCACCCTGTCTGACCCCACACTGTAACCTGTAAGGCTCGGAGAGCTTATCGGCCCACCGAACATTATTTATTTGGTTATTATACCAATATTTAAAAATATTCATTACTCTAACAGGCACGTTAGACTCTCCAAGCTTTTTCCATAACAGATCATAACTTACTAAGTCAAAAGCCTTAGATAAGTCGAGGAATAAGGCGTAAACAGGTGTTTTCCGTGTGGTATAGTACCTAACGACATGCTTAAGGCTCAGTATGGCGGACTCAGTAGACAATCCGGGTTTGAACCCAAACTGATTGTCATGGACTGTCAGATATTTATCCAACTGAACATTAAGCAAGCCGTCAAGAACCTTAGCCAGAATAGTCGCTAAGGAAATAGGCCTATAGTTACTCTTATCCGATATATCCCCCACCTTACTCTTTACTATAGGCACTACAATAGTTCTCATTAATTCCATAGGCAAATATGAGTGGCGGAGACATAGCGAATAAAACATTGCAAGCACTCTGGGCAAATGCGGCCCGGCGTAACGAAGATGCTCAACACTGAGACCATCGTGACCGGGTGACTTTCCTCTAGACATCTGTTTGAGCACTTGTGCCACATCTTTAGCCGAAATTTCGAGAACTGGGTCATCAGATTTAATCTCAGTGTCAAGCATCGACGTGGACGGTCCGAGTGGTGACTTCACCGCAAAATGGTTTTTAAATAAAGTAGCTATTTCTACAGGGTCGGTCACACCATTCATGCTCACAGGCAAGCCAGGCGCAGGGTTTAATTTATTAGTCGTTTTCCAGAAACTCCGAAAGTCATTCCTTGAGTGATGTAATGCAAGTTTGTCCATTTTAATTTGATCTTGATGGTTTTGACACCACCTTAATCTTGACTTAAATATTCTACGAGTTGCGAATTAATTACCTATTCGCACATGTATCGTACAACGTTCTACAATACTTATGGCTGTGTAAACGTATTATGTGTGAAATAAACAACATTGAATAGAACTGAAATTCAATGCGGAGTAAGAGAAACATACTTTATTGTTAGCTATGCGATAAAGATCGGTGTGATGATTCGATTCAAATCGTTCGAAGATACAATATAAATATATGGCGTTACCTGTGCCATGACATCAGCACAGATGAGCAGTGTGGAGAGGGCAGGCCAAATAGCCCATTTGAGCAAATACGACAATTTTGCGTCCGAGCCTGGTGTGAAGGTAAGGTTGTCTTCTGTCGCTAGTACTCCATTTTGCAGGCAGTATTCTAGAGCTTGCGAGAATGTCTGGAATTAGAGCGAACTGGTTAAGTGACTGACGCAAGATGGACAGTTTATGGGTGTATTCCTATGTGTCCCGGCCCCATACGTGACCGACGCCTTACCTACGCCTATTCCTACCTGTGCCCGGCGAGGTCAAACGGGAATACACCAGTTTAGTGGTAATTAATCATTTCACTAAAAACTATAATTTTAAAGCGGACAAACGAATACTAAGGGTTCCCCCACATATGTTAACGCGGAATCGGCAATATCCGATAGGAAAAAGCTTCATGTCTGCGCAATAAGAGCGAAAAAGTCGTAGTTCGGCTCGGCTCGGTCGACGCGTCGGGAGCTTTTTCGCTCTTATTGCGCGGACATAAAGCTTTTTCATTTTCCGGCTTTTACCGAATGCGCGTCGATATCAGGGATGTTGCGGATATTCGCATCCGCATCCGCATTCGCGGAACATCCGCATTATTTTCAACATCCGCATCTGCATCCGCATCCGCATAAAATCGATGCGGAGCATCCGCATGATGCGGATGTCGACCAAGTCGGTAACAGGAACGTATTAAGCGGCGGCGCCGGCGGCGTAAGTGCTAGGTAATTTCGTCATTATGTGTAACGAAATCGTCTAGATCCCGAAAAGTCGGCCAAGTTACTGTTTATTAAATAAAACGCACCTATATTCTTGCTCAAATACTAAACGTTTCGTTTTTTTTAAAATAAAAAATGCTAAAAATGTAATATATTAGACCATACCAAATGTTGACATCCACATCCGCATCCGCGGATGTGAGGCTTTAAATATCCGCATCCGCATCCGCGGATGTCAAAAAATCTGCATCCGCAACATCCCTGGTCGATATATCTAGGGGGGACCCTTTGACGCCTAGTTAAGGTAGTCCATAGTATTGTAGCTTGAAAATTGACACCATTTGTTTGTAATAACTAAATTCAACTTACCGCGCCTTCAGTCTTCTCGAGGTGGAAGAATTCGTGTCTAAGCATCGTTCTGATGCGGTTGTAGTCTGCCACCAACTGCTCTGTAAAATAACAAGACATTTTAACCCTTATAACTTATATGATATCACAGAATAAAGAATAATACTACCGTACAGAAAGGAAACTCCCTACAAAACCGAAGAATTTACTTCTCACAATTCCCTTGCAATCAGCTGTTCTACCGGTTTCATTGTTGTTTTTCACAGATTGTATTGTTTTTTTAGGCTCACGTGAGCCCCTTATAGAGGCAAAGGTTATCACTGTCAAATTACCTCTACTTGTTGGTCCCCTAGCAACTATGACGCACAGTACGGCGGGTGGCACGAGGTAGTGCAGGACGGGGTTCACGTACAGTTGGAGCTGGATTATGGGCACGGCGTTCACCATCGTCCTCGCTTTTACTATGCGGCCTGAATGGAAACAAAGGTTATCACTGTGAAATTACCTCTACTAGTCGGTCCCCTAGCAACTATGACGCACAGTACGGCGGGTGGCACGAGGTAGTGCAGGACGGGGTTCACGTACAGTTGGAGCTGGATTATGGGCACGGCGTTCACCATCGTCCTCGCTTTTACTATGCGGCCTGAATGGAAACAAAGGTTATCACTGTGAAATTACCTCTACTAGTCGGTCCCCTAGCAACTATGACGCACAGTACGGCGGGCGGCACGAGGTAGTGTAGGACGGGGTTCACGTACAGTTGGAGCTGGATTATGGGCACGGCGTTCACCATCGTCTCCGCTTTTACTATGTGGCCTGAATGGAAACAAAGGTTATCACTGTGAAATTACCTCTACTAGTCGGTCCCCTAGCAACTATGACGCACAGTACGGCGGGCGGCACGAGGTAGTGCAGGACGGGGTTCACGTACAGTTGGAGCTGGATTATGGGCACGGCGTTCACCATCGTCTCCGCTTTTACTATGTGGCCTGAATGGAAACAAAGGTTATCACTGTGAAATTACCTCTACTAGTCGGTCCCCTAGCAACTATGACGCACAGTACGGCAGGCGGCACGAGGTAGTGTAGGACAGGGTTCACGTACAGTTGGAGCTGGATTATGGGCACGGCGTTCACCATCGTCTCCGCTTTTATTATGTGGCCTGCATGGAAAATTATAATTAAATATAAGCTTTACGAGGAAATGTAGGGAAAACTAATCTAAGCCGTTTCCGAGATCCTTGTTCGATAATGTTTTTTTTTTTACATGACGCACGAAGATTTATGCAAATATTTTTATATGCGTATATAGTTTAGTTTTATTTATGTTGTTTTGCACTAACACTAAATTTAAGTATGTACAAAACTTGTTACTAACATAATATGGGACTAGTCCTGAAATAAATATTATTCATTCATTCATTCATAGTGGGTATTAGTGGCTACTCATGCATATTTTTTTTGTAGGTGTACCTCCGCGAATAGTATAAAAAATAATGAGAAGAAAAATAAAATGTTTTTTTTTTATAATGAAGTATAAGGACATGATGCATGTTAAACATATTCATTTTGTAGTCTATTTTATTGTTGTCAAATATAATTTTGTTTGGTTAATCTAACTTGAACGGTTTACAAAATATGACACTTTCAATGATACACTGATGATTTTACATTATCCTGAATAACTCGAAAACAAAAGAAGATCGAGGACTGATATTAAGCATAGGGAGTTCTTAGGACCTGCCAGTACACCACCTGAAAGAATGACCAAATCCGTCGTTGGGGGCACTTCTTGTTCGCTTAGCCTGCTAGACCCTTTAAAGTAATACTCCGATATCGCCATACGTATAAATGTGAAATAGAGCCGGTTAACAATACGTACTTTATTCATTTTGATATCTAAAGAATCTCCTTTTTTTTGAAGTCGGTTAAAAATGCACCTAATCTCAACTATTTTAAAACCCAAATCAATCAGCCCAATGAAATCAAAATATCCAAAAAACAACCCACCTTTCATTTTCTTCTGCACATCCGCCGATACCTCCATAATTTCACTAGACACCAGCCTGAGTCTACTATGCTGGTCCACTCTCATCATGCTTCTATGAACCACCAGTACTCTTTCCACGCTACTCTTAACATCATTCTCAAATACCGACGCGCCTAGTTGCCTTAGCACTCCTACCATCCATTCAACTTCTATTAAAACTTGTGAGATACTTAATACCTCGCTTTTCATTAAGCTCTGCATTAGTACTAAAGCTAGTAAGTTCGATATAGTCACTACAGTATTTTTCTGCTGTAATGTTATCACATAATTGGCCAAGTCTTGGACATTTTCGAATTGTGCGGGAGTTAGTTGCTGTAAGTCTACAGGTTTGAGGCGCTCGGTGCTTTCTGTGGGGGCGTTGAGGAACTCTCGGACGGAGAGGGGGGCGCCAAGGTTGATGTAGATGTTGCCGAAGTGGTCGTTCAGGCGGTGGAGGGACTTCAGAAGACCCTGGAAGATGGCATAAATGCTATAAGTATTTTTTACAGCACATATACGAAAAAAGATTCCGACAAATTGTAAGCCTCCTCTTTAGGGTTCCATAGCCATAGGGTAGATAAAGATAAAAAATAGTTTATTCAAGTAGGCATATTACAATGCACTTATGAACGTCAAATAAAGCTACACCGGCTCAAACGGCACCGATAAAAACAGGACCCTATTAATAAGACTCCACTGTCCGTCTGTCTGTCTGTCTGTCCGTCCGTCTGTCGGTCACCAGGCTGTATCTCATGAACCGTGATAGCTAGACAGTTGAAATTTTCACAAATGGTGTATTTCTGTTGCCGCTATAACAATACTAAAAAGTACGGAACCCTCGGTGGGCGAGTCTGACTCACACTTGTTCAGTTTTTTAAAAACCATATGACTGCCATTCCGTCGTATCGATACATTATATTCATTTGAATTATATCTTTGTTCGAACGTCGAACGATCAAGTCACGGGTGTTTTATTTGCGTTATTTTAAGATCATAATGGTAAAATTATAGTAAGTAGGTATATTAAATGTGGTTGACATTTCACCTTTTACTTTATTTAGAAGACAAAGCAGGTTGTTACGTAGAGTACGAATATCCATTGATTCACGCGCTGTGTACGTTAAAAAGGTCAAAGTATCAACTATTCAAAACGAGGATTGTCGTGTATAGCTAGTTTATAATCATTCATGTTTAGTTTTAAGCGTTCCATATGTTACTAATCTATTTTGTGTGTTTATTTTTTATAATTACTTATTGTACAACTTGGCTATTTTTTACGTTTTATTATGTCACGTGTTAGATAATAAGTCTTTATTGTTCCCCAATTAAATATATCCTCTTTTTCCCTAATTTTGTAACATGATTATATTTACTGTACTGTGATTGGCTCAATAAAGAAAATACTTACTCTGCACGTAACACCCACGCCTTGAGTAGGCGTGGCCTAGAGTACCTACGGTGGGGGTGCGCTGAGCGCGCCTATATATACGCGCCCACCCTGGGAGCTCACTCACTCATCTACAAGCATCAACAGAGGCACCAGCCTCCCAACACTCTCCAAAGTTTTCTTTAAACCTACAAATGTGTTTTCATTGAACACCCTACATATTCCCGGTAATGGTGCGGTAACCGGAGGTAACAGCAGCCAGCGAGCCAGCCAGCGTGTTCCAGCCTGCGTGAACGTGTCCTGACTTCGGAATCTGCGAGCCCCACAGTAACTACGCTCGACATTATGGTCCTTCGTTGCCGAATGAAGAAAGAAACACGTACGCGCTGAATTTTAAGTAGAGCTTTACTTGATTCAGAGGAAAAAAGAAAAACGAACGCGCTGAGCCTCCGAAGTTCGCTTCGGCTCAGACCTTACCTACCTACCTTTCCATAACCCACCATTACCGGCTTGCCGGCGGACCGTGCAGTGTTGTAGGTTTTCCTCCACTCACGCGTCCTGGCAACTTTAGTTGCATGTGTCACATGGTGATACCATCACGCTGCTTTCGAACGCTCTAGGCACTGCACTTAGCCATTGCGGGAGATTCAGTGCACCGAGGGATCCACGCTTAGGGGCACTGGCGTTGCATTCTGTAGCGTCAGAGCATAGGCGTTAGGCAGGTAAATTTGTATATAGTTAGGGACCCCCCGCGTGTGTCAAGTGTTGTGTTTTGTGCGTAAAAATCAAGAAAGAAGAAGATGTCACAAAGCGGAAGATCACTTCGCTCACGCAGACGGGACCAGCCTGTCCCCACGCCCACGCCCTCGTCCGGCAAAACTACGTCCGGCGAGACCCATACGTGGAGCAAAGGCACCAGCGACAACCGAAAAACTAGTGGTGAGAGAGATAATGAGTCGGTACACTCAGAAGAGCGTCATGATGAAACAGTGGTAGTTCGCAGTAGGTCGAATACTTTAGTGCCGCCCGTTGTTGCGCCGCCGCCGCGAGCGCCGTCTGTTCGCGAATCAGTTAGGTCTGTCCGCGAATCGGCAAATAGGGACCGCGATAGTGAATTAACCGTGCTTTTAGCCGAGCTCGAAGTTCGTAAAGCCGCTCTACTCGTAGCCAAGGCAGAGTCCGATACCGCCAAAACGAAGCTGCAGATTGCCCAAGCTAAGGCGCAGTCTGACGGCGGCAGTATCGCGACCGAGGCCGAGGTACGAACTAGAAGTTGGGTAGAACAAGCGAGGCTACAGCGCGAAATCGCGAGTGAAAACGTAAAAATCCCGCCGCCGAAAGAGACCGCGCCGCGCGCCGCGACCGATAGGGTTAGCAAGCCGCCACCGCGATTTTTAGAGGTGCCGCAAGGTACCTACGCGCCAATGTATCACAAGCCGCCAGAGTTACCCACATTCGGTGGCGATATAACCGAATGGATATCGTTTAGGGCGGAGTTCGAGGACACGTCGCCTATGTTTAGTGCCGTTAACAATGTCAGTAGAATTAGGCGCGCACTTAAAGGCGAGGCCCGGACGGCCGTTAAATCGATCATGTACACAGTTCAGGATCCATACGAAATTATGGAAGCGCTAGAACGGCAATTCGGCGACCCCGAAGAAATTGTACTTACGGAACTGCATAATATCAAACGCATGCCGCGTTTGTCCGAAGACAATGCTAATATCTCTTCTTTCGCCGCGCATATCGCGAACGCCGTCGCCACTATAAAATCGTTGCGTCAGGAAAAATATTTGCACGCGCCCGAACTAGTGAACAAAATAGTGGACAAATTAAATTTGATAGTGCGTTACGAATGGGCCAAATATAGGCAGACTAATTCGGAAACTCCCGGCCTAGCCGCTTTATCTGAGTTTCTCAACGACATTAGTACTGCAGCCAAACGCGTAAACCGCAGACCGGCTACTAGATCGCGAGCTGTAGTGAACACGGTATCTTTTGAGCACGAACCTAGGCGGTCGAGCAAAGCTCCCTCTAGGTCCCGCGCCCCCGCGTTCTCCCGCGACTGTAGTACGGACTCGGAGTCAGATTTCCACGAAAATTACCCACGCGAAACGGAGAGTAGATCGCGTAGTAAACATACTGTCGCACAAGTCAAGTCACGCGAAGATAATAACAATAAAAAAAAACCCGCGTCAACCGGAGCTAGACCCAAACAGCAGGTATCGTCCGTCCCTGTCTCTCGCACTACGTGCGCCATTTGTAAGAGCGGGAACGAGCACAAGGTTAGTGCGTGCTCAAAGTTTTTAGCCGCGACGATATCTGAGCGTTGGGACTTAGTGAAGGGTGCTAGATTGTGCTATAGATGTTTAGACGTGAATCACCGTAGGCCGTTTAAGTGTAAATACGTCGCGTGCGGTGTAAACCAGTGCGAAGCCGGACACAGTAAGCTGTTACACGGACTGAACGCGGCCGCGCCCGCGAACGGTAACAGTACGCCGGCCGTATCTGTAAACAATATTAGACTCCCGCAAACGTATCTCAAAGTCATGCCTGTGGAGGTGTCGGGACCTTTAGGTACCGTACAAACCCTCGCGCTATTAGACGAAGGCGCGGCAATGACTTTAATGCTGCACGAGACAGCCGATAAAATCGCGCCTCGCGTACGCGGAGAGACGTTAGAAATTGAAGGAATAGGCGGCGTAGTTAGAGACCCAGACTCGTACGCGCTACAGGTCGCGATTAGGGGTTTTTGTAGCCGACATTTGGAGTTAATGGAGGTGCTCACGATAGGCGATATAGGTATAGGTTCGCAAGGCGTACCACGTGACTTAGTAGACAAGTGCGAACATTTGTCGAAAATCGCGGACGAGTTAAGTTACCCTACGGCCGTACCTACTATCGTGATAGGTCAAGATAACTGGCACCTCATCATTTCTCGGCAAGTCATAGACGGCCCGCCTAACCTTCCCGTCGCGAGTCTAACCAGATTAGGATGGGTTCTACACGGCCCAGACCGAACGCGTCGCGCCGCGGTAAATTTTGTGGGGCATGCACGGCCTAAAACCGCGGACGACGAAGCTTTAGAGCTCATGAAACGGCATTTCGACATAGAATCGTTAGGCGTTTCACAAAAGTTGCCTCGGGCCGATCCCGACCAACGAGCGCTAGACTTATTAAAAGCCACGTGCGATAAGATACCGGGGGAGAACCGGTATCGAGCGGGCTTATTATGGCGAACCGACGACGAAAAACTCCCCGATAACCGAGCGCAAGCATTAAAGCGGCTACTCAGTCTAGAACGTAAACTAGACCGCGACGAAAAGTTGAAAGCCGAATATGCGAAACATATGAATAATTTGCTCGATAAAGGTTACGCGGAGAAGATGGATTCGCCCCCGCCTCCCGATGCGCCTCGGACGTGGTACCTAGCGCATTTCCCCACATTTCACCCGCAACGTGGTAAAATGAGGCTAGTTTGGGACGCGGCTGCCACAGCATACGGTCGCTCACTGAACAGCGCGCTGCTGGCCGGCCCCGACCTGTTAGAATCACTTTTTGGCGTATTAGTGCGCTTCCGCGAAGGCAAAATCGCGGTAATAGCCGACGTCAAAGAGATGTTTTTGCAAATCGAAATTTTAGAGCGCGATCGCGATGCGTTACGTTTCGTTTGGAGGGGGGAAGACCGTACTTCTCCACCGCAAGAGTACAGAATGAAGCGGCTTATATTTGGATCGGCAGCGTCGCCGACAACCGCTTTATATGTCAAAAACGAAAACGCTAAAACGCATAGTGCTGAATTTCCGATCGCAGCTGAAAAAACAATTAAAAATACGTACATGGACGACATGTTAATCGCCCTCGACACGTCCGAGGAGGACGCCAGACGCGTAGTAAACGACATTTACGAGCTAAACATGCGCGCGTCATTCGAACTCCGCGGGTTCGCGTCGAACCATCCTGCGGTAATTGCTGACGTAGTTAACAGCAAAGAGGAAACGTCTTTGTTAGGCGCTAACGAGAGCGAACGTACCTTAGGTTTGAAATGGAATCACAAGCGTGACACCTTAGGTTTCAACGTGAACTTTCGTAATACGCCCGAAGACGTACTTAACGGTCAGAAATTACCTACAAAGCGACAGGTAACGAGTAGCGCGATGTCAATATTCGATCCGATCGGTTACGTAAGCCCCATATCCGTCTTAGGCAAGGCGTTAATGCAAGAGATATGGAGGACCGGAATCGGTTGGGACTCGCCTATACCCGTCTCACTCGCACCCGCGTGGCGATCGTTCATCGAAAACGTACAGCAATTACGGGACTTAGAAATTCCGCGACACGTGCCCGCATTTAATAGGGAGGCATATATGCATGTTTTTTGCGACGCAAGCGAAAAAATATATGCCGCGGCCGTGTATCTGGTTAGCGTCAACCCCGAGGGGATTAGAACTTCCGCGTTAGTAGCCGCTAAGGCCCGCGTTTCGCCTCTCCGGGTAGTGAGCATTCCGAGAATGGAATTGCAGAGCTGCGTACTAGCCACGAGATTAGCGGAAACCATAGTCAAGGAGTCAGATTACGTAGTAAAGGAAAAGTTTTTTTGGTCTGACTCTAAAACGGCGCTCACGTGGATACGTGCGGACCCACGTAGGTATAAAACGTTCGTGGCACATAGGTTGGCAGAAATAGAGAACACTACCACCCCCGCCAACTGGCGCTGGGTGCCTAGTGCAGCCAACGTGGCTGACGACGCGACCCGCGGAATACCTGCGCAATTTGGAGTGAACCACCGGTGGTTCATAGGGCCCGATTTTATACGTAAACCCGAAGAGCATTGGCCGACCGAGAAAACGCCCACGCCCGTCGCCGATACGGGCGAAGAGCGCGTTAGCAAACTCGTATGCTCAGTAGGTGTCGCGAAAAATAAGTTTGAGTACCTACCGGAAGTAGGTAGATTTTCAAAGTTCGTACGACTAGTTCGCGCCACCGCTAGGGTTCTGGTTGCCGCCGAGGCTTTTAAAGCCTCATTGCTATCCCAGAAAACAGACACAGAAATGAACAAAGGGCATGTAAATCTAGCAGAAATTTTGCTAATTCGCCGGAGTCAGCATGCTGCCTTTCCAGAGGAGATTAAACTACTGGAAACTGGGCGGCCTCTACCGAAGAAGTCTCCGCTGCATAAGATAGCAATACGACTGGATAAGAACGGAGTCATCGTGCTGAACGCCAGAATAGACAAAGACGTGCACATACCCGTTCTGTACGCAAAAGAAGATTTTGTCAAACTGCTGATATATCATTTCCATGCGCTCTTCGACCACGGTAACCACGCAACCGTAATCAACGAATTAAAGCAGAGATATTTTATCATCGGGCTGCGCGGTAATATTCGCTATATAGCGAACAAGTGCCAATGGTGTCGGACCTATAAAGGAACCACACTCAAGGTTCCTGTAGGCGACCTCCCGCCAGAGAGGCTCCAGGCGAATCAACCGCCATTTACCGCCACAGCCGTAGACCTGTTTGGCCCTATGCAAATCACGATAGGCCGTCGCCGCGAAAAGAGATGGGGTGTATTATACACATGCCTCACGACACGCGCTGTGCACTTAGAGCTTGCCGCCTCACTTTCGGCATCCTCTATGATACTCTCCTTGCGCAGAATGATAGCGCGACGCGGCACGCCCACGGTTCTATACTCTGACAACGCCACCAACTTTTACGGCGCAGAGCGAGAACTGGCAGAGGCCAAGAAGACGCTGCCCGACAACTTAAAGCCATTTTTGATCGAGCGAGCCATAACCTGGAAAAAGATACCGCCCGGCAACCCTTCCGCCGGCGGCGCATGGGAACGGCTCGTAGGCAGCGTGAAAAGGTCACTAAAAGTAACACTCAAAGAGAGAGCACCTCATGAAGAAGTGCTGCACACATTGCTGCTGGAAGCCGAGCACATAGTGAACTCTCGACCGTTGACGCCAGTAAATCCAGACTTAGACAGTGAAGCCCTGACGCCAAACCATTTTCTCATCGGTCGATCAAGCTCCATGTCACCACTGGGCGTCTTCACAGATGCAACTATGACACTCTCGTCATGGAAGACAGCGCAGACCTTAGCCGACCATTTTTGGAGGCGCTGGCAGAAGGAATACCGACCCAGCCTCCTCCCTCGGCCCGGTGCTCATCAGAACGCGAAGAAACTACATATAGGCGACGTAGTCATAGTCGCGGACAGCTCCATGCCAAGAGGAACATGGCCTAGAGGCGTAATCGCACAACTCTTTCCCGGCCCTGATGGCCACGTAAGAGTAGCCATTGTTCGCACCCGCGCAGGTGACGTCCGTCGCCCAGTTTCCAGGCTTATACATATACACTCCTCACATACAGACGGTGTTGACACACGTGGGGGAGATTGTCGTGTATAGCTAGTTTATAATCATTCATGTTTAGTTTTAAGCGTTCCATATGTTACTAATCTATTTTGTGTGTTTATTTTTTATAATTACTTATTGTACAACTTGGCTATTTTTTACGTTTTATTATGTCACGTGTTAGATAATAAGTCTTTATTGTTCCCCAATTAAATATATCCTCTTTTTCCCTAATTTTGTAACATGATTATATTTACTGTACTGTGATTGGCTCAATAAAGAAAATACTTACTCTGCACGTAACACCCACGCCTTGAGTAGGCGTGGCCTAGAGTACCTACGGTGGGGGTGCGCTGAGCGCGCCTATATATACGCGCCCACCCTGGGAGCTCACTCACTCATCTACAAGCATCAACAGAGGCACCAGCCTCCCAACACTCTCCAAAGTTTTCTTTAAACCTACAAATGTGTTTTCATTGAACACCCTACATATTCCCGGTAATGGTGCGGTAACCGGAGGTAACAGCAGCCAGCGAGCCAGCCAGCGTGTTCCAGCCTGCGTGAACGTGTCCTGACTTCGGAATCTGCGAGCCCCACAGTAACTACGCTCGACAAGGATAATATTAGTCAATAACTCTTTTTATGTAAAATTGTATTTCAATATATCTTACAACTTCATATTTAAATATGTAGTATGTACCTACCTAAATCCTTGCGTCAGTTAAACGCATTTGAAATTATAATAATAAAACAGCCTTTGCCTAAATTATAGTTCGTTTTTTTTAGCATTAGAAATAAGGTAAACAATCACATCAAGATTGTTTACCTTTGTCTTTTAATTGAAAAACACATTTTAAAAATAAGTTACGGCAAATATGTAACAATTATGAATCTAATACGATCATTTATATTCTTCTGCTTTCATAAGTAATCGTTTTTGATTTACAAAAAGCGTTTTTCAATTAAAAGACCTGTAAAGATCGCTTACCTTCTTGCATGTTCTTTCTAATGCTAAAAAAAACGAATTATAGACAAATGCTTTTGTATATTGCCTTGATTATGAATTGAAAATATGCAACACGTAAGGTTCAAAAGGCACTTTACCTTGCAACCAATCGTATGAGATTTTTATACATTGCGCCATTTCAGAGATTTATGGCAAGTTCTGTGGAACACGATTTAATAAGGTCTGTGGAGCTCTTAAGTTTAAAACCGTACATAGGCAAGAAACCATAAGAATTATTAAACCTTATTCAAATGACATAATGTTTAAGAAGCAAGTATCTACTGTTGCCATTAGGGATCATCCATTAATTACGTCACACGAATTTCTAGGTTTTTTGACCCCTCCCCCCTCCTTGTCACACTTGGTCACATTTTACAAATCCCTCCCCACCTGGTGTGACGTCACATTTTAGGCAATTTTGTTTTCAACGAAATCGGCAATACTAACTGGGCATTATTTTTTTAGTAAAAAAATATTTTTGGTAAAAGTAATATTAGTAATTTTATAACATAAAACCAATTAGGAACGAAAATTACCTACATCCAAAACCTCATTATTTAATGTACCTACAGCGAATAAAAAAATATAAATTAATTTTCGGTTACAGATGAATAGTGATGAAGTTAAAGTGGCGTCACAATGTTTGTGACTCCCCCCTCCCCCATGTCACAACATGTCACATTTTCTTGACCCCCTCCCACCCCCTAGACGTGTGACGTAATTAATAGATGACCTCTTAGGCATAGCACGAGTGCGCCGTGACGGTATTTGCGCGAAATAGACTACACGTCTTTTTCTAAATGTTAAAAAGATAGGTAGTCTATCTCGCACGCGTCATATTGTCGTGGCGCACTTCTACTATGCAGTGTAAATAGGATTTGAGAGTGAGGTATGTTTACATTGCATATACTTACTTATCACATGTGCGCGAAAACGGAGGTCAACACGCTAGTTATTGTTTACTATGTTACATCAGCGTGTAACAAGGGAATAAGCAATATGATAACATGTTAATAATGGTAACTTGTCAATCAGTTATTGTCGGTATTTCCTGTCGAAGTATATACTTATATTACGAGCCTTTGCCTTTTTTTTGCCTTTGTTGTATTTAATTGACTCTGTAACTGTGTTTCTCGTGTTTATATTTCTATGTACAATAAAGTAAATACACACATACATTTTTTTTTTCGAGTCTATAAGGTGCCCCACTGCTGGGCAAAGGCCTCCCCGCTAGACTTCCAATCCTCCCGATAAGTGCAAAAGACGTAAATTAAAGTGGATAATGTTTGTGACTCCTTTGTATTATTTTTGGGTGTTGGAAGTACGTCTACGAACATCTCTGTTAGTTAGTCGTGTAATCAAATGCTTGGACCTATACAATCTAACGGCACAGCTGTTTTATTTTATCATTACATTTCGCATAACATACTTATGATTAGAAAATAGCTGATAAGTCTTTGTTCGTATCTAAACCCAAATAGCTTATCGGACTTCTAATCTATTCTCAAATATTAAGAATGAATTATTTTGAATACCTTGACAGCGGTCCCTATTAAGCAAACTACTTATTACGTTTGTAATCTTATAACTTTAAACCACAAATTCTTGTATGCAGGTACTCACCCCCGTAGACTCTAGGTTTCGGCACGATCGTAACTGATGTTGATGGGGACGATTGTGATGTCGCTTACTCCACGTGAACCACAGCATTAGGCTCATTGTAATACGGACTGAAATCGTACTCACCCCGGTCGATTCTTTAGGTTTGGGCACGCCCAGATGCTCGGAGGCGAACAGGCCGTGCTCCATGAGGCGGTCGTAACTGATGTTGATGGGGACGATCTTGATGTCGCTTACTCCACGCGAACCACAGCATTAGGCTCATTGTAATACGGACTATAATCGTACTCACCCCGGTGGATTCTTTAGGTTTCGGCACGCCCAGATGCTCGTAGGCGAACAGTCCGTGCTTCATGAGGCGGTCGTAACTGATGTTGATGGGGACGATCTTGATGTCGCTTACTCCACGCGAACCACAGCATTAGACTCATTGTAATACGGACTATAATCGTACTCACCCCGGTCGATTCTTTAGGTTTCGGCACGCCCAGATGCTCGTAGGCGAACAGCGCGTGCTCCATGAGGCGGTCGTAACTGATGTTGATGGGGACGATTGTGATGTCGCTTACTTCACGCGAACCACAGCATTAGGCTCATTGTAATACGGACTATAATCGTACTCACCCCGGTGGATTCTTTAGGTTTCGGCACGCCCAGATGCTCGTAGGCGAACAGCGCGTGCTCCATGAGGCGGTCGTAACTGATGTTGATGGGGACGATCTTGATGTCGCTTACTCCACGCGAACCACAGCATTAGACTCATTGTAATGCGGACTATAATCGTACTCACCCCGGTCGATTCTTTAGGTTTCGGCACGCCCAGATGCTCGTAGGCGAACAGTCCGTGCTCCATGAGGCGGTCGTAACTGATGTTGATGGGGACGATTGTGATGTCGCTTACTTCCCGAGCAAACCATGGCACCAGGCTCATTGACAGCATACCTGATGAAATATTTATTATCATTATACGTAATTCAAATTCATTGTTATTGATTTACCTAATTAATCCTATAGGTTAGGCCCTAACCTTAGGGCAATGGGTATGTCGCAGTCAAGTGTGAACTGGTCAAAAGAACTTTTAACCGACAAAAACAGGCAAAACTGCTTTTGACTGAGCATGTTGGTCAAAAGTAGTTTTACCTGAAAATCATTGGTTAATAGTAATTGTGACTGTTACTATCAGTCAAAAGTACTCGCAGAGATAGGTAGGTTAGGGTTATTTATTTTTGCTACGCCCTAAAAACGAAACTGCTGCCAGAAATAGGTATGATTTTCAGGTAAAACTACTTTTGACCAACATGCTCAGTCAAAAGCAGTTTTGCCTGTTTTTGTCGGTTAAAAGTTCTTTTGACCAGTTCACACTTTTGACTGCGACAGGTACATGTTATGGGTAATTGCTTCCGGCACAGATTCCGGTCTCTGCATCTAGTAGTGGGGCACATCTGGTAGCTCGGGACCAACCCACTCCTCGCCCCTCGCACCCCGCACGATTGCCCTGTCTAGATGGCTTCGTCGAATGAGGAGGAAAGTTTCCATGGGTGGAGCCGAATCTTTTAGATTTGTTACAACTTACAATCAAAATCAAAACATATCTACTCAATTCCTCACCATATTTAGGAGGCAAGCTTTTATTGCTCCTGCTCCTCGTCCCTTCGAGGAAGAACTCGATGGGTGAGCAGTGTTTCGCCACCAACGTCCGCACGTATTGCTTAAGCGTGGCGGCGTAGAGGGGAGCCCCCACCAGCGTGCGGCGGATGTAGAACGCGCACGTCTCGCGCATGCGCCGCCCCACCACCGCCATGGAGTAGAAGTCTGGTCAAATTAAATAAAATTTAAAATAAATTCCAGACAAGTGAGAGTCGGACTGGTCGGAATACAGCCTGGTAACAGACAGATAGACGGACAGACGTACAGTGGAAGTGAAGTCTTAGTAATAGGGTCCCGTTTTTACCCTTTGGGTAATACGGAACCCTAAAAATATATTGTTGTTTCAAGCAAAAGGGAGCAAAGATAAGGTAGATTTGACCAAAGTATTTTGTCCAAAGTAGTCCATTTAAACATGGTCGCGCGGGTTCGTACTTGGTGCAAAGGTTGGTCATCGACTCATCAGCTCATCACCATAGAACGTGGTTAGGCGGCAAGTGTGATGGGCACCTTTGCACTCAGTACAGCTCGCGGTGATCTTTTCGAATAGCATGTAGTTTATTTAAATTAATTTATATGTATATGATATATTTAAATTTTATTTTTATGATTGTTTATACCATTAATTTTACTTTAAACATTAAATATAAATAAAACTAACAACAGGACTAAATAACATGGCAAATTTACATAAAATTATAATACAAAATCAGTTTTAATAATTTTACGGTTTTACACAAGACTACGCACAGACATATCTTACATACCTACTATGAAATACGTAGGTACAACATGATTCGGAGATGACGAGTGAGAGAGAGGTATGGAAGAAAAAGACATGCTGCGGCGACCGCAAACGAGTGGGATAAGGGCAAGGGAATGATGAACATGATTCGTAGAACCTGGGCCTCCATTTTTAAGCACTAAGAAGCACTCTTAGTGTTTAAAAATGAAGACCTGATTATGGTATTATCTATCTATCTAAGACCTTTAAACGAGTAATTTCTTGTTTATTGATATATATTTCGGGGATCTCGGAAACGGCTCTAACGATTTCGATGAAATTTGCTATATGGGGGTTTTCGGGGGCGATAAATCGATCTAGGTAGGACTTATCTCTGGGAAAACGCGCATTTTTGAGTTATTATATGTTTTCCGAGCCGAGCTCGGTCTCCCAGATATGAGTATTAATATGAGTTATACAGTTTATATTCCATTACAAATTGGGTCAATGTTGTCCTTTAGGCAGACAAAACATCCTCCAGACTGAGCATAGTCGCGCTACCCCCTCTGCCACGCATACGGGAATTTTACTCCATCCATGTTCGAGTCGAAAGTGTATTTGTGTGACGTCCGTGTCTTTGAACGGACCAATCACGGCACGGGACTTCGCTCACCTCGTCCGGCGCACCCCCGCATTTTTGGTATCATCGGTTGCATAAAATAATTGCTCTAAACTCGGTCTAGAGGACACACCTAATGATCTTTCATTAGGTGTGTCTTACCTAAACATAGAATAGGAATCCTCTAGACCGATAGACATTACTTGACAGCTAATTTGACTCTGCAAACAATAAATTTAGTTGTTTTATGTCCCAATAAATAATTACCCGACAGCAAAAACAATAGTTGTTAAGTGACTGTTTACTACTTGTTAACTAAACAATTAGATAAGTAGGTAATATGGTAATATGTACCATATGAATGAATCATATAGGTATTTGGCGTTAACATATTTACGTGAGCCTTGCGTGTTTGCGATGTCATATTATAACTTTTCATAGTCAAGGTGAACCGTTGAATTATGAATGCATATTATTTTTAATGCAAAATGTAACTTGCCGTGTATTGACCTGTTTATCTTTGTTGATCACTAGGTATTCAACCTGCTATTTCTTACGATTATATTCGTTTTATTTATATGATATTTTCGCAGCGTTAAAAGGTATATTTCATTTTATAAAATATAAAGGTGGTACTTATGTATATTTTTCTTTTACGTTAGGTAAAATATATTTAAAATGAAATTGTTTGCGTCAAGCGAATAGGCATGTACTCGTATGTAACCTATACTTGATTTAAAGTTCTATTTATTATCTAGACACGCGGCAGCGTGTCAAGCCAAGTTCAAGCAAAGGAACTGGCTAGCCAGCGCCAAGTGTAATATTACACGAACCACTTGGTGCCACTTTTGACCCTTCTATAACTCAAAACATCTTTAACGTAAACACATAAAACTACGTGTGTTTAATTATATCCATAAGGACATCTAGAAGCCCAAATTTTATGAAGCTAGCTCAAACGGTTATAAAGATATGAAGGTCAAAAAGTCGTAAATTTTAAGACTGACTGACATACCTATAGTACCTAAACCTAACCTACTTCCAGGTGACCCAGAAGGATGAAATTTGGAATCCAGCTCAGTTATTGTGTGAAAGCGTAGGAAAAAATCTAAAAATTAAAAAAAGTTATAAAATAGGGGGGGTCCCCATACAAAAAAAACATTTTATATTGTGACTGACATATAAGTACCTAAACCTAACCTACTTCCAGATGACCTAGAAGGATGAAATTTGGAATCCAGCTCAGTTATGGTGTGAAAGCGTAGGAAAAAATCTAGAAATTAAAAAAAGTTATAAAATAGGGGGGGTCCCCATACAAAAAAAACATTTTTTATTGTGACTGACATAGAAGTACCTAAACCTAACCTACTTCCAGATGACCTAGAAGGATGAAATTTGGAATCCAGCTCGGTTATTGTGTGTAAGCGTAGGAAAAAATCTAAAAACAAAAAAAAGTTAATAAATAGGGGGGTTCCCATACAAATTTCTTTTTTATTGTGACTGGCATATAGTACCTAAACCTAACCTACTTCCAGATGACCTAGAAGGATGAAATTTGGTATCCAGCTCGGTAATTGTGTGTAAGCGTAGGAAAAAATCTAAAAATAAAAAAGTTAAAAAATAGGGGGGGTCCCCATACAAAAAACCTGTAATACGCGCTAAACAACCGGCCAACGGTGTGTCGTTGGCGGCGCGCGGCACCACATAATTAATACAAAGAACAGAAGTAAAAAACATGCAGCGGAAACACAAGAAAAAACATTAAATCTCAATACCTGCCTAGTTTTCTTTACAAAAAGTATTGATATCCCATCAAAAACATAAATGTAAAAAAGGAGAGCCAAGTTCAATACAAAAATTATGCTTGGCTGTGGGGTTCGCCGCAAAAAGAATGGAGACTTGAATGAGTGCCAAGTTCTATGCAAAATCCAAATATGTATTTATAGGAACAAAATAACATTATAAACAAGTATTAAACTCTATTTCTTTGCTTTATTGGATACCTATAACAATTGCTGTTATTTAAAAAAAATGTGAGATCTTAAAGTAGGTTAGATTTGGCGTGGCCAGTTTTTATCAGAATTATTTTAGTCGTATGGCATGCACAAAGAAGGACAATCAGAGTATGGCCTTGAGGTCGCTAAGCCAGACAACCAACTCAGGCGTGACTGAGTTCAAATCTTCAGGTGGTCCAGAGTACGAGTGAAGGGGACAGCGTTGGAATATATGGTCAGTGGTCTGCTCTTCCTGCCCGCATTCGCAGAGTGGAGAATCTTTCCAACCCCATTTGTGTGTTAGAGAATTACAGCGACCATGCCCGGTTCTTAGCCTATTTAGGCGACACCAAAGTTTGCGAGGGAGGTCAAACCCTTTTGGTTTTTTTGTCGGGTCGATTAAATGGGCGGCCTGCCCTGTTGTAGCAGGAGGCCATTCCGCTTTCCACCGGTCTGAGATATTGAAGTTGTTCAGAGTCTGGGCAGCAGAACACGGTGGGTTACGGGATTTTAATCGCTGGGGAGTTGGATGGCAGAACTCGTTATGAACTGGCAGCACGGGATTTTTAACGATCTTCTCGGTTTCCCTCTTCAGAGCCTGTAGTCTTCGGAGATGAGGTGGAGCAATATGACTTAATGCCGGTAGCCAGTGGATAGGCGTTGATCGAATGGTGCCAGAAATGTAGCGCATAGTCTCGTTTAGCTTAACGTCTACTTTGTGGGTATGTGTGCTTCCAAGCCAAACCGGAGCGCAATATTCAGCCGCCGAGTAGACAAGCGCAAGGCTTGAGGTGCGTAAACAGTCAGCAGAAGCTCCCCAACTGGTACCGCAAAGTTTGTGTAGAAGATTGTTCCTCGTCGCGATCTTCTGCGAGACATTTGATAGGTGAGTCTTATATGTTAGGGATCTATCCAGAGTGACTCCCAGATATTTCGGACAGGGATTGTACTTTAGGGCTTCACCATTCATGTAGACTGCTGGTTGGTAGTCTGCTAGTTGGTTGTTAAGATGGAAGCAAGACACCTCAGTCTTGCTCGTACTCGGCACAAGTCTCCACGCACTGAAATATGCGGCCATTGCTTTGAGATCCGAGGTCAGAATTTCGCCTCCAGATTCAAAGTCTTTACTCTGAGTCACGAGCGCGATATCATCGGCATATATAAACCTAGAAGAGACTGTACGCGGGAGGTCGGATATGTACAAGTTAAAAAGTATTGGTGCCAAGACAGAGCCCTGAGGGAGGCCATTGTTGAGCTTACGTTTCCGGCTCTTCCTGTTGCCCAAGAAAACTTCAAAAACCCTTTCTGTTAGCATATTGGATACGAGGTCGACCACTTCTTTACTTGGTATTACTGCTAGCATCTTGTGGATTAAACCTTCTCTCCAAACTGTGTCATAGGCAGCCGTGAGATCGATGAACACCGCGCTAGACTTGAGACGTTTTTGGAATCCGGCTTCTATGTGGTTGGTGAGTGACAAAACTTGATCAACACAGCTCCTGTTCTTTCGGAAGCCAGCCTGCTTCAGCATCAGAATTACAAAATATATATGTTGAATAACTTTATAAAATCACTGATGTAATGAAAACTGGCCAAGTCAAATCTAACCTGCTTTAAGATCTCGCATTTTTTTTAAATAACAGCAATTGTTATAGGTATCCAATAAAGCAAAGAAATAGAGTTTAATACTTGTTTATAATGTTATTTTGTTCCTATAAATACATATTTGGATTTTGCATAGAACTTGGCACTCATTTAAATCTCCATTCTTTTTGCGGCGAACCCCACAGCCAAGCATAATTTTTGTATTGAACTTGGCTCTCCTTTTTTACATTTATGTTTTTGATGGGATTAATATCACAAGAACGGTTGCAGTAATACTTATACCAATAACACTTGCTACTACTTAAAATACAAGTTATACAATTATATCAATAGAATTTAAAAAAAAATTACCACATCATAACAACATTAAAAATTTTACAATTATAAGAATAAAATCTCACATTACAAGATATCTATAGATTTATCTCGTAGGCAAGTTTATATGCTGTAGTACCTACAGCAAACTTAAGCTTTAACTGCGAGATATAAGTTTCAATTTACTATACACATATTGATTAACCTTGCCCCAAACCGGAGGGCCTACCGCGAGCATCGAAAATCGAAATTTCGTTAGCTGCTTCTCTATCACTCTTGCATATTCGACCGAAAGAGAGGCAAATAAGTCGAGTCGTTCGCAGTTATAATAGCCCTGGGCGTTTAGGTGTAAAATACTAAAATGTCAACATTGAGGCGTGTACGCAACGCAATTGTTTACAAGGCTACTACTACGCGTAAACATTTACTTTTCTCTGCTAGGTATGTCGCAATTCTTATCGTTTATCGTACTTTGAACTATTAGCTCCGTGAATAACTGAGGGTCTACCGCGAACCACGTTCGATGTGTTGCCTCCCTGTCACACGTCGTACGAATTTACAGTGCGACAGAGAGGCAACACATCGAACGTGGTTCGCGGTAGGCCCTCTGTAAGCCCTTCCTTCGTGGGTGTGGGACATATTGCTTATTTGACAGTCAGCAGCTGTCAAACGGTACGAAGATATCGTCCCATGAAAGTTCATATTTCACCACGTCGTGCGTTGGCGTCGCTTGTATTTCTCCCACCACCAACTTCGCTTCGGAAAGCTAATTAGGTTGGTATTCCACCTGTCCAATTTCTTGGTCTCACTCTCTTACTAAGCAAAATGTGAGATGTAATGTGTATACATTGGACAAAGAAATTGTAATACCGAATAAAGGCCTGTCCAGACGCGGACAATCTTTCGCCAATTTGACTAAATTGTCTGGTCAAGTCAGGCCGTGCGGACGCAAACGCCAATTTGGCTCGCAGAATTCAACCGCCGATTATGACCGATATTACCGATAAAAAGGTGTGCGGACGCAAGAATACCAATTTTTGACGCTACTATTCGCGATTGGGGGCATTTTTTTTAATTTAGAGCGCTCAAATATCAGCATAAATTTAAAATTGGTGAAAGTGGCCAAATTAGCGTTTGCGTCCGCACCGCTTGATTTGATCGGACAGTTTAATCAGATTGGCGAAAAATTGTTCTCGTCTGGACAGGCCCTTAGGTACATATTATTTTACTTATGTCATAACAACTTGCGAGAAGAAGGCTGAACTTTACACGTGTACCTAATAGTTTACGTAATACACAAAAATGATAATGGGTGTACTTAGAAAAATACTGTGAAGCATTAATGTCAAATAGAAAATGTACACAATATAGCCGGCTTATAATATACGGATGCTAGTTTGTTAGTACCTATTGTTAGTTCATTCATTATTTACTATAGCAATTCTTTAATAACGTAGTGCAAACGTCATTGAGAAGTGGTTCAACCAGTCTTCGCTATTATAGCCTTTATTAATAACGAACTAAAGTCTATAACAGAATGATTACAATAATGCAACTGTTTACTAGAAGCTTGTGTCAAGGCTTACATTGTTGTCATAAACAATATTTGTATATGTTGTATTGTATGATTGTAAAAGTGATCTAAATATTTTAAACTCAAGGGCATGTCGGGCTATGCTCAGTCTAAGGTTCCGCAGTTACTCATTCGTTACAATAGGCAGCCTTAAGAGGGAGCTATTAGTTGATATTGTGCACATAACAATCTAGGTATTTCAAAAAGAAGTACCCATCCCTGCAGCGACGGCGGGGAAGTCGACATCATAGTGGTAGCACAGGTATGTCATCACGCAGAAGTTTGCGTAGCTGCGGTGTGTCGGCAGGAAGAGCACTGGGTTTGATCCCATCACCTCTTTAAAAAGACTTACCCATCCCTGCAGCGACGGCGGGGAAGTCGATATCATAGTGGTAGCACAGGTATGTCATCACGCAGAAGTCTGCGTAGCTGCGGTATGTCGGCAGGAAGAGCACCGGGTTTGATCCCATCACCTCTTTAAAAAGACGTACCCATTCCTGCAGCGACGGCGGGGAAGTCGATATCATAGTGGTAGCACAGGTATGTCATCACGCAGAAGTCTGCGTAGCTGCGGTGTGTCGGCAGGAAGAGCACCGGGTTTGATCCCATCACCTCTTTGAGCTGAAATTAATGTCAATGTCAGTTACTGCTGTCTGCAAATAAATCTTGAACCAAAATTGCCTTCTGATAACCAGGTTTTTAAATTTGCCAGCTTAAATTTAACACATCCAGTGGCATCGTCAAATACACGCTACTATGAAAAGAGGACCAGCCTAGTGGGTCCATGGCAGTGAATGTGATAACTCTGTCATGGCTCCTCTACACGATGGGCCAATACCGGCCTCTCCAAGGGACGCAGCCATGCGGTAGAATGAGATAGCAATATTACTTGCTCCCTCTAACGCATAAATGTGTCCCTTGGAGTGGCCGACGTTGGCCTATAGTGTAGAGGAGCCATCAAGTTGACAAAGAGTCAAATGTTAATTGGGGCCTATTTTGTACTACGTGTAGGACGCCGGTTGTTAGGAGGATAGGAGGAGAGCTATATTATTATGAATTTAATCATAATACTTTTATATATTTAGTTTGTTAGGTATGTTAAAAAACCTTATTTTTATAAATTTTCAGGCTGATTTTGTAAAAATTTTAAAACCATCATAAAAAAAAAAAACATGTTTTTTTTTGTTATGATAAGTTTTGCAAATCCTTTGTACTTTGTACAGAAAGAGTCACAATGGAAAAATCATTTCATAAATGATAACATGTATCTCTGAAACCAGATTTATTCACACAATATAGTCTCAGAATAATCTGTATTCCTAAACTAACCTACAACAAAGAAAAACAAATAAACAATAACTTGAATAAGCAATAATTTTAGACTGAAAATTTAATTAGGAATACAATGTTTAAATTCTTTGGTTTATTTTTTAATTATTTGTGACGTTTTCAACCAAAAGGTACCACATTGTTGGTGGTCGATAAGGTTGATTTTAAATTGAAGCTATATGGAAATAGCGCCTTATTGACAACTGACAATAAGGTCCCTTTTCGTTGAGAATGACTCATTTATGACTAAGCAAGCAGACAAATAGCCTGATGGTAAGCTATTACCATCGCCCATGGACACCTACAACACCAGAGTGTTGTCAGCCTTTTATAGCTAATAATAATAATAAATCAGCCTCTATACATCCCACTGCTGGGCACAGGCCTCTCATGCGCGAGAGGGCTTGGGCTATAGTCCCCACGCTAGCCCAATGCGGATTGGAGACTTCACATACACCTCTGAATTTCTTCACATATGTACTCAGGTTTCCTCACAATGTTATATAGCTAACTCACCTTTAATACTGAAGGTTCATTGACATAGATCCCGATCTTCATCATGAAGGCGATCTTGAGGAACACTATCCCCATCCAGCGGATCACATGCAGCTTCTTCTCCAGCCCCATCTCTTCCAGGTATTGGACTACTTCTTCTTTTAACTTCTCTTTTGGAACACCCATTCCCAGGCTTTCCTGGAATTTGAAAAATGACTGAGAATGCTATTGGCATCTTAGGGCCACCCCACACTAGTGCCTTTTAAGAATCGCCGTCTAGTCAGTGCTATGGAAAATGGCCCTGCACAGTTGCGCCAACGTTGCGTCTAGCAGCAGCCAAAGAGTTGAGTAGACACCAACGCTCGGGAAACACTAATGTGGGATGGCCTTTATAGGGAAACTCTTCCAATTGATATGGTAACCATCCGTCCAAGTTTACCCAGACTTATCCTTGAGTTTTGAATGAGAACAATTCCAACAAAAAAATGGATTAAAAATGTTTTTTGAGTTCAGTGCATGAAGAATTAACCCTCTGTCTGGAAACTATTACAGAGCTTTTTTGTAAAGTAAGACAATCCTTTTTTGTTGATATCTATATAAATAATGCCTTAGTTATCCAGTATTTTTATTATTGGCCTAAGATTGAAAGAAATATCTCAATATTTTCTATGTACCCATAGTCCATAACATAACCCTGATATCAGCTTGTAGCACCTACAAAAATTACTAGCCGGATTTATAAAAACCGGTTTTTGTTTAAACCCGAAATAGCACCATATTTTTTATTATTTTATGCTTTTTACATAGGACTGATCATGTATTTAGGTAACAACTTCGTATATTATTAAATTATCCCATTAAAAATGGAATAATAAAACAAAGAACGTAATACGGTATTTTTTGTATGAAGATAAAACCGGTTCACAGCCTTGGTTTTAATTTACAAATATAATTCTCAATTTCTTACCGCCTCAATCACAGTTTCCAAGAAGACAGAACTGGCGGCCGCATCCTTCAGATCCTGAGGGCTCAGGTACTTGTCCATCACCAGGGTCCTCTGAGGATACCAGGCCCGCGACATAAACCTGAATATCCCACTCTCGGTCCTCCTCGGCTCCATAATATCTTTAAAACTCACGTTATCACTCATTTTTATATTTTTCGCTTCAAAAATAACCAAAACCATCAATTATTCGTTTCTAAATGCCAATTAGAAATCTTCTCACGTTAAACACATGTCACATCAGTTTTTAAAATATTCATTTTTATAATTAACAATTATTTTATTTTATTAATTGCGGAGCGCATTGAATAAGCGCCGTACAGCACGACTCGTTGATTTGACAACCTGTACGGATATGATGGTCGTTCTTGTCTACGTGACAGCGATATAAAACAGTATCCGTCACTTTCTATCCCACGGTGTTAAAAAGTGACAGTTATTTTATCACGTGGATAAAGATGGATAAACCCATCCATAATACGCCGGGAGTCCGGTTAATACACGACCAAATAATGTACAGCCCAATAATAGGCGTCCACTTTTTTGGATGCGTATTATTGGGTTGTACACTACTGCCCTGTTCAAAGAGTGGCTTCGTATTATTGGCACGGACCGAGCTTGTACACCCTGATAACGCTCAACCCAATAATACACGACCCAATAATACGAATCCATTTAGTGGACGCCGAATATTGGTCGCATATTATTGGCCCGTACCGATAATGTTCGACCCGGGATTGCTCAACCCAAGAATGTACAGCCCAATAATTGGCGTCCACTTTTCGCTCCACACCACAGACTATAAATATTTGACACATAGAGTGATATTCTAGGGATGGGGCGACGATTTTTAAGTTTACGATTCAGTAATGTTGCCATGCGCAAAAAATAAGCAGATAATGGTAAGGTTAAGTAGCTAACATATTATCGCACCGCACCGCGATCTTGGTGCGTCGCGCCCATAAGTAAGAGCGAGAAAGAGATATATTTTTCTTCAGCCCGCTCCAGACTATGCGCGTGAATCGCGGGCGAAGCCGCGAACGCGAGTGTGGAGTCGATTTCGCTGTCTGCGAACATCGACGCCACACTTGCGTTCGCGGCTTCGCGCCGCAATTCGCGCAAGAGTGTGTAGGGGGCTTTCCAGACGGAAACAATTGTTCGATCCATGAAATGTATACTTGGTCAAGCAGATCTGGTCAGTAGAAAAAGGCGGCAAATTTGAAAAATTTAGGCGCGTAGGGATCTCTTCCCATAGAAAATTTGAATTTCGCGCCTTTTTTTATTGATAAGATTTGCAAAACCAGCTATAATTAGAATAGAATGACAGAGAAAGGTGCCTGCAATTTGCACGCACCGCGACCCTTCGCACCGGTAAGTGAGGGCGAGAAAAAGATATCTGTTTCTCGCTCTCATTCATGAGTGCGACGCACCAGGGTCGCGGTGCGGTGCGATAGTGTGTTAGCTACTTTAAATGAGTATAGTTTTCCTGGTTCTTAGGCCCCGTTCGCACGACAGCTTTTTCAACGCGCGTTAAAAAAAGCGTTTGAATGACACAAATGGATAACCATTTATGTATTCACACGACAACGGTGACGCTTTTATTCAGTGTTGTTGGATTTTAGACTTTAAGCTTTGGTCGTTAAGTCGAATTTAGAGTGCGACCAGATTCAAGCGCTTTTTTAACGCGCGTTGAAAAAGCTGTCGTGCGAATGGGGGCTTACTGACTGTCAAATTGGTTTGACCAGAGAACATATGTTTGACGAACTATAATTAAGTCTTCGTCACACAGGCGCGTTTTACGGGTGGCGCGCGAGCGGGGCGTGAGCGTTTTATATGTAAAGTAGCTATAGGTGGTCAAGCAAATCTTGTCAGTAAAAAAAGGCGTGAAATTAAAATTTTCTATGGGACGATATCCCTTCGCGCCTACATTTTTCCAATTTGCCGCCTTTTTCTACTAACAAAGAAAAGAGATATACGTTTCTCGCTCTCACTTATGGGTGCGACACTCCAAGGTCACGGTGCGGTGCGATAGTCTGTTAAGCCCCCCATTCACACTCTACCTTGTAGTTCGCCTCGTAATCCGCCTCGTTGGGTAGGATCGTGTATGGGGGTTGCGGACTACGAGCCGTCCTACAAACTCAAGTAGGATGCCATAGTACTGGTGATGGACGGCAAAACAGAGGGCCTACCGCGAACCACGTTCGACGTGTTGCCCCTCCGTCGCGCGTGTAAATTCGTACGTAAGTGTGACAGGGCAGGGGTGCTGCCTAGAGCCCCCTCCAGACTATGTGCGCGAATCGCGGCGCGACGTCGCGGAGCGAACATACCGCGACGTTGACGTATGTCTCCACACTCGCACACTTCACGGCGATTTCGCAGTCTAGTTCGCGGCAAGATGGCGCCGAAGCGTCAGCTGATCTGGTTTGCGGCAAAGCAAGAAGGCTGATTCAAACTTGGAACTGTCAAGTGATTTGGTTGATCAAATTCGCACCCGGCTTGAAGATGGACGAATTTGTAGCTACGGCAGCATCGCTGTTGTTATGCGCTGTATCATATTATAATTATCAATTTATAAAATGTACAAAAAAGAGAAAAAGGAAAAGCAGAAGAAGAAGATGGTGGATGACAAGTATCCATCGAAATAGATCAAAGTAAGTACATTTTCGACCGATTTTAAACAAGATAGAAGATGCATTTCAATAGTTTTTCTGTTTCTCTCGTTGCATCGTCAGCTCTTGGTTTAGAGCCCAGGGTTCGCTGATTAACTCTGTTAAAACTGGAGCTTTGTTGCATTCATATTTCTGTGTTTTGTTCCAGTGCATGTATGGAAAAGCAATTGGGTGAACTGGTAGCCGAACCGTCCGGAGAGTTCAAAAAGTTTACCCGCATGTCTGTAATGGATTTCGAATATTTACTTAACAAAATTTCGAGCCAAATATCGAAACAAGACACCCACCTGAGAAAATCCATTCCAGCCCGCATACGTCTCGCACTAACACTTCGTTATTTGGCCACCGGCGATGACTACCAGAGTCTACATTTCTTATTCAAAATATCACCTCAGTTGATATCAGAAATTATACCAGAAGTTTGCATGGCTTTGAATGAAGCTTTAAAGGATGAAATTAAGGTGAAATAAAAATTATAAATGTTTAATTATGAATATTTATTAATATTACCTATAAACTTAAGCCTTGTAAGGCCCACCATACATTTTTTAAATTTTTTATGTGGACCTTATTCTATAGTCTGTGCGGAAAGAGAAGACTCGTAGTTTGTATTGGTTCCCATACATTCCACAACTCTTCTCTTTCCGCACAAACTATAAGTAGGTAATTTGGAATTAAATTAATTTGTTTTAAAAAGCAATGAAACAAAGGAAATGGTACTTAATAATAGTAGTTCACAAAAGTATTGCAATGAATATGTACATAAGAGCCTACAAGGGTTAGAATACTGCACATATTTTTGGCCTAATAATTTAACAAATGACCAAAGACCAGAATATTTGTGGTATTTTTTAATTGTTACAGTGACTTCTCATTTATAGACATCCATTATACATATAATACAACATAGAACACAACATACCTATTAAAGAAGATTAAATGCAGATGTAAATAACTACATACCAGGCAATAAGAAGCAGAAGAAGAGGCAGGCAGAAGAGCAATTTCTTCCAAATAACTTTTGAGTAATGTAAAATAGAAATATACAATAAAAAATAAATTTGGATTAATGTGACCATGTATTTTATTTTTTAGAGAAACTAATAGGACAGTTGTTAGTGCTTAAACAGAATTTAAACATGAAATCAAATAAACACTGGAAATTGAACTAAACTCATAAGTTACCTGGAAGAGATTGCTCTTTAGCGATTAGACTGCTTATTGTTTACCTCTACTTTTAATCTTTTAATATATATTGTGTTCTGTATTGTATTTATATATGTACCTATATTGGAATGACAGTTCAAGTGCCACGAAAATTCCGGTCTCTGCAAATAACAGGCGAGAAAGGGAATAACTTTCAACAACATACAAAATATATTTCAAGAAATGAAGCAGAAATAAAAAAACAGTAACCATTTCAGAAACATCTAAATACACCTGTAGCGGCCCAGAGTGAAATACTTGCCATGACAAATGTAATTTTTAACTGTCATGGTAAACATTCAATTTAGAATAGAATGGGAGACATTTTTATAGGCCTCTGGGCAGCTATTATAGGATAAACTATAAAGATGAACCTTCCCTGTTGTATTAACATCTACTTAATACCATGATTTGCAACAAATAAATGATTATGATCTTCTAAGCTACTAGTTACCACCAAAATGAGTTGGTGGTAACTACTGGTAATTATATTTTCATTAATAACCACTAAAATAACAACAAACATTATACAGTACCGGCCAAGATGTATAGAGTAAATGCTATATAAATATATGATGATTGCAGTGGCAATTAAATACCAAAAAAATTAAAATAGAGGCATATTGTCATAGTAAATTTTGTAGCCACAGTCAAGTTATCTTTACACAGATGATTAAAACTTGTAGGATGCTACTTGACTGTGATCCTCATTCTTTCACTGATAAGTATGTGTTAAATATTTTCTTAGATATCAAAAAGTGTCGTCATCTACTCGACTACTCAAGTATAGGCCAAAGGCGGCCTCATCGCTCGACAAGATGGCACAGTACCTTTGGCCTATGCTCAAGTAGATGGCGACACTTTTTTATATTTAAGAAATTTAGCACATAACAGTGAAAGAATGAGGATTAAAGTCAAATGGCGTTCTAAAAGTTTTAATCATCTGTGTAAAGATGGCAGTAAATTGACTGTGACTACAAAATTTACTATGACAATATTTTAACTCTCTATACACTCTATTCTCTTTGGAAACACTGTGAATTACAATAGGAGACAACATATTATTAAATATCCTCTAACAAAAAAATTAAGTTACCTACTCTATAAAAAAAAACGATGAAAAACCATAACATGAGACCAATTTTTCTCATCGCTCGCACAAAGGACTACTACTTGCATAGAGTAATATATATTAAAGTAAAGAAAGAGTGGTAACTCCATACATCAGTTTTTTTGCCTAAACGCGAGTTATTTCGTAGTCGACATCTAACGTCAAGTAACGGAACTATCAGTACCGCTACTTGATACCAGATGACAAGTGTCGCTACTGACGAAAAATGTACTATTAGTTTTCGTTCGCCGCGGCATCTATTGTCAACTAGCAGTACTGATAAATTCTGCTACTTGACACTAGATGTCGACTACGAAATAATTCGCGTTTTGATAAGAAAACTGATGTATGGAGTTACCACTCTTTCTTTACTTATATTACTCTATGCTACTAGACTACCTACTTACAGTAGTGAGGTGGAAATCACTTACAAATTTAAAAAAGGTTCCACTGAAAAAACATGGAGGTGATATATATATAATTGGCCGGTACTGTAAGTTCAATATTGATATTAGATTAATACTGGGGGACTTTAATATTTAGAATGGGTTTGTATGAGGACGAATGATTTTACTAGATTTAATTATTATAGGCTTGAAAGGTTTATCTATTGATACATCCTTTTGAGGCCTGGAAGGGAGTGTGTTGTTGGAAATTATAGTGAAAGGATTAGAATATGAGGGGGGCATTGTGGAAGTAGCTGTAGCTTGTGATGATGATGACCATGGGTTAACTTGTCTTATTTGAGGACAGGTCAAGAACATACCATCTATTGTATGCATCATTCTCAACCTGTCCTCAATACTAAGTGCTCTCAACTTTTTGGCCAAAAGTTGACCATATAAATCACAGTCGTCTGGATCCTGAGTATCTTTAACACAATGCTTCATAGTTGTGTTAAAGGTACTCAGGGCTTCTTCTACCATACGGCCTGCATGCAGAAGCTCCGGCGGATTTTGTTTTCTTCTGATAGTTTGAGATTGAGCTGGTGGTGATTTTTCAAGATTTTCTTCTTCATTTTCTTTATTCACATTTTCTTTGTCCTCCTAGAAAAATAGATTAATATTATTAATGTTATTTTTTTGCAGCTTCCTTCATGCCCCGAGGAATGGCTAGAAATTTCAAAAGGCTATTCATTGAAATTTCCTCGGGCCATCGGGGCTCTAGATGGCAAGCATGTTGCTTTGCAATGCCCAATTAACTCGGCATCTGAATATTTTAATTACAAGAGAACGTTCAGTATTGTCCTCCTGGCACTAGTAGACAGTCAGTGCAATTTTACTTTTGCTGACATCGGCTGCCAAGGTCGAATCAGTGATGGTGGCGTATTTAGAAACTGCATGTTGTGGGAAAAGATTTGCGACAACCAACTGAATCTGCCACCACCACATCCATTGCCCGGATTAAATAAACATGTGCCTTATGTGTTCTTGGCTGATGCAGCATTTGCTCTTTCGGAGAATGTAATGAAACCGTATCCCGGAAACCTTGAGCGGGGAAATCCACGACGCATATTCAACCAACGATTGTCAAGTGCTCGTGTTACAGTAGAGAACGCTTTTGGTATACTGGTTACCAAATTTCGGGTTTTCAAAAAACCTATACAATTGCAACCAGAGAAAGCTAGCATTGTTACATTAACTTGCATATTGTTACACAATTACTTGAGGCGTAGCAGGACATCGTCGCATATCTACACGCCTCCAGGTTCAATTGATCAATATGACCGGAACGACGTTCTCATCCAACCAGGCTCATGGAGAAACGAAACCGATACGACGTGTGCCGTTCGCAATATGCGGCAAATACCACGCCGATCTCCTCTTAACGCCACACAAATCAGAGACGAGTTTACTACTTATTGTATTCGTTAAAATAAACATGATTATCTTACCGTCGTTATTGTTTTCTTTGGGGTATCCTTATCCCTTAAAAAGCTGTCCAGAACTTCGTACGCGAACCAAGATGGCTTGTATATTTCGTCCGCACCGGCCCCGGACTTAATCGACTTTTTCACTTTAAGTTTGTAGGCCCTGTAGCTCGATAATAGGGAATTACGCTTTTGTTGAAGTTTATCTACAGGTATTTCCAATATATCGCTTATTCGCGACCACGCGTCGTATGTGCGTAATTTATTTTTATAGTCTCTTAATGACACATCCCATAAAATGGGCTCAGCCTGGTAGAGTTGTATAAACAACAGCTCTATCTGGTTGTTCCATTGAATATTTTGAATTTGAACATCTTTTTCCATTTTTATTAAAACGCACAGGATACTATCAAACCAATTAGCCGCCATATATAGAAGGTTATGACAATTTATCTTGTCAATGTCAACAGATAGCCAATAAAATAGTGTGTAATGTGGAGTCTTGCAAGTTCGCGCTTCGCGTCTCCTTTGACGCGGGCCGAAATACCGACAAAAAACGGAGAACAATCCGCGAAGGCGTGAACAATCTGCGAAATCGGCGCCACACTTGCGTTCGCGGCTTCGCCCGCGATTCACGCGCATAGTCTGGAGGGCGCTTAAGAGCTACAATTTACCTCATCGAAAAATAGAATGAAACAAACGGATTATAATAGCTTAATAAGCCTGTTGACTTATGGCTTAGTCGGCCTCACCTTAGCCGGGCAGTTTTTGCAGTCCGACCACATTTATAAAGAATAATAATTTCTTTATTGAAAATATGGTTTCTTCGCAGCTTGAACTTAACTTAATAATGCTAACTGAAAAAAGTCATAAGTAAATGAGTCCATGGAGGTCTTAGAGGGCTTTAAAAAAAAAGAAAACATTCAGTTCAAATTTTATTCATAAATCTATCTACTTAATATCTAAATAACGTTTTCTAACTACCGACGTGGTTTCAGAGTAACACTTACGTTGAGATGATGTCTCACAGGTGTCAAAAATAAACAGGTTTTCATCGATTTTTGACAAGTTTTGAATCGTATATCCTACTTTTCCACTACAGATAGAATGAGGAGGCATAACTGACATTTTATCACGCCAGGTGGCGCCTCCATAGTGGAGTTGCTGTCACTGTCAAATCACATACATTGTTTCCAATAAATTGTAAACATTCTCCTTTTTTAACCGACTTCCAAATCCCAAAGGAAGAGGTTATCAATGCGGTTGTATGTTTTTTTTTCTCCACAATACTGCAATAGTGTGCGACAAATTGTGGAAATATACCTATAGGATCTCCCTTTTTTCCCAAGGACCCGATATGCATAAATCGGTGAGAAAAAGCTTTGAGTACCAAAAACTAAGGCAAATGACAAAGACCGTTTGTGTAGGCTGCAATTTAAGGAAGATAAATATTTTGGAAAGAGTAAATACACAGGTAAGCTAAGTTTTAACGAAGTAGTACATAATTTAGGGCATAATGGCTTGGCTACACATGCTGTATTCCATACGCATCATGACTTTGTGTACCTATCTGATGGGCGGGCGTATATGAAACGCCTTCTTGTACATGCAGGTGATCTAGGTATACACCAAAGCTTAGTTTTCAATCGAACACTTGTAATATAACAGGAAAAACTGCACGTGAGCCTTCCAAAATTTTAATAAATGGTAAAATACACAAGATAACCTCACATATATTAAGTGATTATCTTTGTATCAAATCAGCCTTTTTTCCATCAACTGTAGCATTTCTCCTTCGAAGCTCGGTTAGTAGAAAAAAAATTCCCACCTTTTACCAGTGGTAACTACTGGGAATAAAAATTCCCATTAGGTACCACCAAACCGAGTTGGTGGTAACTACTAGGATTTTTTTTTCTCAGTAGTTACCAGTGGTAAAAGGTGGGAACTAGTGGAAATAACCCTTTTATTGTTAATAATTACTGTTAATCATAATCATCTTGTTATTTCTTCGACTCGCAAAGGCGTTATGTGCCCTTCAAACCATTTTATCTTATACATTTCATCTCTTAATGTCCAGTCACAATGTGTGGCATCAAATTTGATGCAAGTGGATTCTGCCGCACACCGCCACATTGAATTTGTGAAAGCCATCCGTAACAAGCCATACGTCAACAGGTTTATTTTAGCTATTATAATCCGTTTGTTTCATTCTATTTTTCGATGAGGTAAATTGTAGCTCTCACGTGGTACCACAAAATTGGTCGGACACAGGAACCTGCCAACACAGGATTTGGCCGACCACTTTTTTTTTACTGTCCTCAAAGGCAGCTATAGTACCGTACAAGTTTCATACGATTTTTCGATAAAAAATTTTTGATGATTTTTTTATAATTTTGGTCGGACTGCAAAAACTGCCAGGTTAAGGTGAGGCCGACCAAGACATACGTTAACAGGCTTATTTTAGCTATTATAATCCGTTTGTTTCATTCTATTTTTCGATGAGGTAAATTGTAGCTCTCACGTGGTACCACAAAATTGGTCGGACACAGGAACCTGCCAACACAGGATTTGGCCGACCACTTTTTTTTTACTGTCCTCAAAGGCAGCTATCGTACCATACAAGTTTCATACGATTTTTCGATAAAAAATTTTTGATGATTTTTTAATAAATTTGGTCGGACTGCAAAAACTGCCAGGTTAAGGTGAGGCCGACCAAGACATACGTCAACAGGCTTATTTTAGCTATTATAATCCGTTTGTTTCATTCTATTTTTCGATGAGGTAAATTGTAGCTCTCACGTGACCCAATAAATCTGGTCGGACTGCAAAAACTGCCAGGCTAAGGTGAGGCCGACCACTTTTTTTTTACTGTCCTCAAGGTCAGGTATCCTACCATACAAGTTTCATTCTATTTTTCGATGAGGTTTTTTTTGATGAATTTTTGTCCAACGTTTTTGCCATTTGTACAAAATCTGCCAGGTTAAGCCTAGGCCGACCAAGTGCGTTGGAAGCTAGGTAGTCATTGCCTACATTAAATGTACTTAATCTATGCTTCCATAAATATATTTACTATCATTATCAATATATTACAAGACGTTGCACATATGTCGTTGTTTCACTTATATGCACACCAATATAGCCTAATATAACTGGAAAGCCTGGCAGGCTAATCTTTTAACACGTTGGCTGCCATGAACATTGAACATCACCGTTGGGATCACGTAATCTTCTCTGTGTGCCCATGAGCATCACCAGTAGAATCGAAAGCTCGTTACCTCTTTATTGACCTCAGTAATAAATGTATAGTCAGATGCTGGGATCACTAAATTTGTAAGGGGCGTGGGAGATACACTTTAGGTGAAGGAGGTGGTGGGCAGCCAATGTGTTTAATACTTCGTTTATGTTTGGTAGGCTTAATTTTGCTGCCCTTTTTAGGGTACTTACCGTAGGGAACTACTACGTTAAAAAAAACCTATGCTAAAAAAAAAGGTAAAAAAACCTATTTCTATCTAAAGAGTTTGTATAGGTGTAACTGGGTCACAGCTGAATTCTTATAATGCAAACCGAAGGGCTATATGCAAGAGTACTCGTATGGAATAACAAACACCTTACGACAAAGACCATAATAACTGTCTACCAAACTTGTGTCTTTAGAGAATACTCTTGTAGGGGGCCGAAACCTGGACGTCGTAAGCTAATCAGGAACGAAGACTTAATTAACACCTTCCACGTGCGCTGCCTTCGGAGTAGGTAGGTATGGTATACTAAACATAACATGGAAAGACAGGGTTACTGGTTACCAACGAAAGTGCGCTGGAGTTTGCTAAGCTTCCTAGTATCACCGCGCTTATAATCTGAGACCGCGCTACTCAAACAGAGACGTTTGCGGCGGCTAGGGCATGTTTAACGAATGGACAGTGCTATTAGGCAAGTGCAACGTAAGACGTCATTACTCCGCTTTAAAGACTGCGTAAAGCGTAATATGATTGCGTTTAACAATAAAGCACTGCAACTCATGGAAAGACCTAGCAACACACCGCGTTGAGTGGAAGAACACCTTTTAAGAGGTCGCGTAACCAATGTTAGGTCCTGGTTTCAAGACTTGGCCCGAAAACGAGCAATAAGACATATATGTGCGATGAGGGTCGCCTTAATGCGAACCAGGTATGTTGCGGATGCAGATTTTTTATGACATCCGCGGATGCGGATATTTAAAGCCTCACATCCGCGGATGCGGATGCGGATGTCAAGATTTGGTACTCAAAAAACGTCAAATGTTACATATTTAGTATTTTTTATTTAAAAAAAAACGAACCGTTTAGTATTTGAACAAGAATATAGGTGACGTTCCACGGCAAAAGGTACCTTATGGCGGCTGGCGCTTACGTCGCATGGCGCCGCAATAATATTGGAGCGGCGTTAATAATAGCGTAAGCGCCAACCGCCATAAGGTACCTTTACCTGTGGGACGTCACATAGGTGTGTTTTATTTAATAAACAATAACTTGGCCGGTTTTTCGGGATCTAGACGATTTCGTTATATATAATGACGAAATTACCTAAAGGCCCCAGTACACAGTGAAGGATGGGCCATGCCACACCCTGGCCATTGTGTACAGGGGGCTATGCTATGGTATGCAATGGCGGACGACTGCCGTCAGTTGTATCAGCCGTGGTGAGCAATCGGGGAGTTGTCGGTTTTTTGGCACACTTCAAAGGAATCGTGGCGTACCGTGGCCTGTGGTGTTCACACAGTCGCCATTGTTTGTTTAGTTTCTTGAATTTTTGACCGCTTGATTCAATGTTAATAGCACAAAATGTCATCATTGTGGAGAAAGGAAGAGACTTATCAGTTTATTATAGATTTATATGAATCAGAGTCTGCAATTTTTTTTTTTTTGATGGACCATTGTGTGATCACCTACGTGATATAGGCCTACTGTTGCGCATTGCAAAGCATGGCTTGGCATGGACCATCCTTGACCACTGTGTACTGGAGCCTTTACACTTACGCCAGCGGTGCCGTCTCTAATACGTTCCTGTTAGGTACCTACTTGGTCGACATCCGTATCATGCGGATGCTCCGCATCGATTTTATGCGAATGCGGATGTTGAAAATAATGCGGATGTTCCGCGGATGCGGATGCGAATATTCGCAACATCCCTGGTGCGGACTCTCGTATTACTTGACAGAAATGTGGACGATTATGCCGTTCAAAAATTGTGTCATATATATATATATAGCCACGAGCGGTCCTGTCGCTAGATCACAGATGCTGCTTAATTATTTTAATCATCTGTAAATATATAAAAGGCCTGATGATGATGCTTTACGCGGCCATTGCCAAGATGAGGGGGGCGAAGTGCACCTGCCGTGTTAATGCGTCGTTTAATTGTACATAAGCCCGAAGTACGGTAAAACCTAGGATTTACCGGAAAACCCCAAGTTTTACCGATGCTGATCGGTAAAAGCCCGAAATGTCAATCAATAATACCGGTAAATCAAAGAAAAATCCGGTAAATTGAGGGCCGCAAGAACCGTTACGGGTTTGTATTTGTAACGTCATAGAAGCGTCGGTTCCGCCAGCATCGTTGTTTAATCTCTCTCCTCACACAAAACTAGTGTCCGACCGAAGGTTGGAGTCTGTGCTCAACTACTTATCCTGAAGCCTGAAGCACGGCTTTGACTCCACATGAAAGTTCCCCTCACGGGGGCACTTCAGACTTTTAGGCCCAGGTGAAGATCGATACCCAGCCTTGCGATATTGTCAACAAAAAATTTGGGGCTCGCTGCGCTCGCGTTTTTGGCTGTTTTGGTTGACCCTGTATCTACATGTTAGCTTGACTGGTGAATGAATAGAGTTAGACCAAGAAAATTCTGCAATGATTTTGATAGCATTATAAGCAGTGCAGTGCAACTAGTGCAAATGTTATTTATACGTCATTATTTCATAGAAGTTTTGACGTTTAATAATAGTCCGGTGGCCGGCTGCATGAAACAAACCTCATCAAAAAATAGAATATACCTACCCTGTAGAGGTACCTGACATTTAGTAGGTAGTGACATTCATTTATACAAATTAATAATAAAAATATCATTTAAAGTATATAATTATGGTCCTATTTTCCCGCACTAGTGCGTAAAATAGCACTTTTCGTGCGTATGTCAAAAGCTTAAAGGGCCATGTACTGTAAAACGTTGTACGATACACGTGCGAATAGGTAATTTGCAAATCGTGTGGATTTAAAACACTCCCTTCGGTCGTGTTTTAATTTATCGCCACTCGTTCGAATTTCCTCTTTTCCGCACTTGTATCGTAAATAACTATTCGCCGCCCTAGGCCCCAGGCCCTGTATAGCCGCCTCTTTCAATAGCACTTGAAAGAGGGTTCTATGAGGTTCATGTTGTTCTAACTAAACAGTGATAGTGATACGTTTCAGCATTAGAACATTATATTTTTCACCACACCTACTCGGAAAGGCTCTCTTAGCACTTCAAAAACTGATAGCAAAGTTGCATTTTATTCACATGTGAGGCAAAGTAATCAAATGCAAATTTTGAGTTGTTTTCTTATGTTTGCCGGTAGAACTGACTTTTATGATGATTTTGGATGATAAATATTTAATAGGTAACATTAATTTGGATTTGATTTTGTTTGATATTTTACATTTAATATTTGCTTCGGGTCGGTGTGGTGAAACATTTTGTGTTTCACTCGGGAGCAAATTTTGTTTAACCCTCGCGCTTTGAAACCCTCGCAACGCTCAAGATTCCATTTTTTTAACCACTCGCTACGCTATCGGTTCAATTTTGGAATCTTTCGCTTGCTCGGGTATCAATATTAGCACGAGCGATTGAACAACAACTTTGCCCCCGAGGGAAACAGATAACTATTACTGCGGGGCGGGGGCGGGGGCGGGCGCGGGCGCGGCTGGCGGGGGCCTGACACTAGGGCTGCTGACATGAATCGCGAATATATAACATGTTATATGTTTACCATACCATAATATTAGAATGCTGCAAGTGTATATTTGCAAGTGTAAATATGCTTAACAAATTATTTAAAAATATTAATCAATAATTATCATGATAGTATTAAGGTTCAAATCTATGTAACGGCTCATACGAGTTAACATGTTTTGGTAATGTATTTAGGACGATCGACCACCTCGATGTAGACGAGTTGAATCTTAATACTATCACGATACGGGATACGGATTTAAAGGACATTGTTGCTTTAGCACGTGGCTAGGTATAATAGAGGTAGGTACGGGAGCTAAACCGCCCGTAGGTATAAAATAAATAATGGTTTTTGTTAAAAGCTTAGGGTCTTAGGCGTAAAAATAAGGCATAGGTATATACTATAATAGTAGATGCAAATAATCCAATTAGCTCCAGGATGGTAGTGTAATATGTGGTTCGTATACTTCGTATGCGTGCATGTGCCTCCATCAATTGGTTGAACAAGACAGATTCGAACTGTCGACCTCCGTCTGTGGTGATGTGAAGAGCATCAAGCATGCCAAACCGAGAAATCTACCAAAACCAAACCAATCTACTAAAAGTTTGCAAAGCTCACCGTTTCTACTACTGTTTTAACATTGTTCTATTGATAAATTACTTGGCTATCGGCTACCATAGTATTTGCGGATTCCTGAATTCGACGCCACTTTTATTCTACACGTCGTGAAAAATATTGCGGCGTCGATTTTGGCGTCCTTTGTGTGACGTAACACAAAAAAAAACACATACATTTTCTTCATTTTGTGTTACATTCTTTCATATTTTTGTGAATATTCCATTGTGTTACCTACACTTTTTTGCAATTCACGGGTTTTACTAGTGCTGCACTCTGGCAACAGAACATTGTATTCTCTATCGCCATAATTTGTGACGTTTTCAACCAAAAGGTTAACATTGTCGGTTGTCGACGAGGCTGATTTCAAATTGAAGCTTTATGGAAATAGCGCCTTATTGACAACAGATAATAAGAACCCATTTGGTTGAAAATGATACATTTGTCCCTATTAACATAATTTAGCCATAATTTCATGAAAGCATTTTTCAGCTTTAGGATGTGCATATGCAGTCATGCACATCTAAAGCTGTAAAATACAGACTTATAATTCGAAATGTAATAAGTGACTTAGGAACATATTCCGATTGATCAAACTTTAATTATTCTATGTGCGGCAATTAGCACTGTACGTAAATACATACCTATTTCGAAAATTTAACCGGCCATATGTAAGTACTTACTGCAACTACAAAACGTTGTGCGAATAGTTAAGGTGGTTCGCTTTCCATACAAAAAACAATTGCGTTATATTAAGTAATTACACACTATTAGGTACTTATGTAATTGTTTTTTTTTTTGTATGGAAAGCGAACCACCTTAATTGCCAACGAGAGGCGATAAATTGAAACACGATCTATAGGTCAGGAAATGAATGCTCAAAAAACGTTGTAGAGGGAAATGCTAGGAACAGTTTTTGACTCCGTAACTTTGTTTGGACTATAACTAGTCTACCCCCCAGCACCGGGGCTACAGCCGGGGACTTTTGATATGTTCACCTCCTAACTAGTCCAAACAAAGTTACGTAGTCAAAAATTGTGTTCCTAGCATTTCCCTCTATAACTTCTTATTGCTTGGCCTACTAAGGGAGTTCTACTTTTCGAACATGTATGTTTGGGACTGCTTCTAACTCGACCTAGCAGAGATACTATTTTCTTGCGCATGATTGCCAGAAAACTTCTAGCTTCGCAAAACATGCCAGATGCACTACATCTACGAGGTAAGCCCAACAGCATTCTGAATGCATTGTTATACTGCACTTTTAATGCATCGTAGGCTCGCTTCGTATAGTTAACCCACAGGCCACTCGAGTAAAAGGAATGGCAATATGCTCTAAAGAGCGTTGTACCTTGACATTACTGATATTATTAACATAAAAGGTTTACATTTGCTCCATGTGAAGCTGTTGGAGGAAAGAAAATAATAAAACTCATGAACTTTCCTTTTCAATATTTTACTGACAGGTGAATAGGTTCTAAAAATGTAGTGCAATTTCCTTTACCTTCGTATTTTCTCGGATACGTCCGAACGTCTCATATATGCTACTTGTATTTCAGTCAATACAAACAGTACTGAGGCGAGGTTGACTAAAGTAGCTTTTATACCTAACTATTCGTATCTTCCCCTGCAATTGGCGACTCACACGAAGACGTCAGTCGCCCGAGGCGCGCGACGCACGTCCGGCGCCGGCGACTCAGCAGAGACTCATTCTGGCTGCTTGTATCAGCTCCTGAAATTTGAGAATAATTATATTTAGAATATTTGTTTAAAATGATTTTATCAGTGCAACATGAACTTTAATTCACTTTCATAACTTTCCTGGCTTATTTTATATAGGCCCTACATACATAGATGTCGCTAGAAATAGGTACGTAACTTTTCTGAAAACCTAAATGTTAAATGTTTTAAAATTATGCCTGCTTATATGACCTTGTATTATCGTAGTTTATATAAACTGATATGTCGTTTTTACAAACACTCCCTCAGTGGACTTGTTGTACAAAGTAGCAACAAAGGTCTTTCAAATTCTGAAAGTGTCATTACGGGATTGTCCATATGAGTATGACACCAACGAAACGGCCAAGCCGTACTGTTTGACCAAGATGTTGGCTTTATACTGTTAGAGCTTATAAAGTTAGGAATGACAGAGTAAAAGTCTTGGTACCTACTACGGGATCTGATAACTTTTTTAGTGTAAAAGCTTTATGCAACTAGTCTTGGCAACACTTTACATTAAATGTTTTCGTGGGTTGTTCTAACCTCAAAAGTAGTAAGGTTGTCTGGAAGAGATCGCTTTTTAGCGATAAGACCGCCTGTTGTTTAATCTCTTCTTCCTGTATTATTTGTATTGTTTTCTGTAATGAGGTGTGCAATAAAGAGTATTTGAATTGTATTGTAGTATACTGTAATTGAGGTAATCTGAAAAAAAAACCGGCCAAGTGCGAGTCGGGCTCGCGTTCCAAGGGTTCCGTATATTACACAATTTTTAACAATCAGTGCCGGATTAAGATATTTTGATGCTTTAAGCATTTCTAGACCATGGTGCCCCCTCTCCCTAGGGTCATCAAGATTACATTGATTTTTTTTGGTAAATTGAGAGAAGTTCAATGCCGCATTACAGCTGAGAATGGAAATCAGTCACATCATTTTATCACGAAAATTGACAGTGCCGTTGCAGTAATGTTGCAACAGATTACCTAATACTGCTGCAGTCGCCACCCGAATGTCACCTTTATCATATCTAAGAAAGTGATTGAAACGCGAGCGAAGCGAGCGCGAAAATTTTTCGATATAAAAACGCAATATGATAGACAGTTGTACATTTTTACTTTTAGTATGGAAATCAGTCACATCATTTTATCACGGAAGTTTTAATCATTTTTTATCATTTTATTTGCGATAAAAAAGGTTATATACAAGTTGTTTCTGTAAAATTATACATTTTTAAGTCCCATCTTTCTTAACTGACTATGCAGCATGCAAATTTTAGTGTAATATATACCTAACTTAACCTACTTAAACTAGTTTAATACAAATTAATTATCAACAACAATAGAAATAAAAATACACTGTCAATTATGAAATAATAATATATCATGTATCTATCTCAAACAAAACCACTTCAATTAACATAATTTAAAAACTATATTGTTGATTTACAAGGTATTCATTAATAGAATAAAATGTCGAAGACAGCAGCCATTGAAAAAGTGCTCTTTTAAATTTACTATTGGGCAATTCTCTTATGTTGTTGGGTAACTTATTAAATATATTGACACACATAGCATAACAATTTTTCTTAAAAGTGGCAGTTCTTTGCATTTTATTTATGACCAGCCTGTTAGTGTTCCTAGTATTTCTTAGGAATACTTCGTTGGCTGTTTTAAACAGGTCTATATTTAACTTAACTAAGTTGACAGTACTTTGCAACAGAGTAATGTTGCTGCAGTCGTCACCCGAATGTCACCTTTGTCATACCTTAGAAAGTTATTGAAAAGGCGAGCGAAGCGAGCGCGAAAATGTTTCGATATAAAAAACGCAATTTTACTTTTAGGCCGAACCAGGCCCGAATCCTGGCATTTTGGTGCTCCCCCCTGAACGTGGTGCCCTAAGCACGTGCTTGTTTTGCTTATTGGTTAATCCGGCACTGTTAACAATGTATTTTTTATGTGAAACGTGAGTGAAATCTAACACTTTAAACTCTCGCGTTTTGTACATATATTTAATTACACAAACGGGTCTACCGCGTTTGGACGCGCGTTTGGTTGGCGTTTGTGGGTTTGTTGGGACGTCAGTCTTTCCGTGACCACAGCTAGTGCAACTCAGCTGAAACGTCGGAATTAAAGGTAAAAACAATGAAATTATATCGCGGTAGACCCGTTTGTGTAATTAAATATGTGATTGAAATCTCTTTAAAAAATCCGTAGGGGTCGGATCTAAAACTGTAATTAAGTCCGACTCACGCTTGACTGTACATTTATAATAGGTTTTCCTGTCATCTATAGGTATAGACCTATTTTATGTATTTTTTTCAAAATTTTAGACTTAGTAGTTTCGGAGATAAAGGGGGGGGGGAATGGTCATTTTTTGCCTATTTTCTTGAATAACTTCTAAACTGTTTATTCGAAAATTATAAAAAAAATATATTTGAGATCCTTACAATAAGCTCTTTAATTTGATATGTAACATGATATAATTTGAATTTTTTTTTTTCATTTACCCCCCAAAAGTGGCCCCATGTTTAAAATTAATTTGTTTACGTTACATGTCCATATTTGGGTCACAAACTTACATATGTGTACCAAATTTCAACTTGATTGGTCCAGTAGTTCCGGAGAAAATCGGCTGTGACAGACGGACAGACAGACAGACAGACAGACAGACTGACAGACAGACGCACGAGTGATCCTATAAGGGTTCCGTTTTTTCCTTTTGAGGTACGGAACCCTAAAAAGGACTATAATTATTAAAATCATTTAAATTAATTAAGGTAAATGTGTGGAAGACTGTCAGGTAAGACGACAAGCTCTTTCAATCCTTCAACTCTTGCACTTGTGCATTCTCTACTTACAGAAGTTTTGTAGAGCAGAATAAGCGAATCCATGTAGATGTAGTGTAGGGACGCTCGGCAGGAAGCAGGTGGGCTGTCGATCACGTGTTGCGTTCATTCAGCCCAATTCCCTAGAGTTGGAGCTGCAGCTAGGTTACTGTCCCGGCGGCATTAAGTGCCACACCATTCTCCTCGAATCTTCTTGTTTTCCTGCAGAACAGAAGAACATCTTTAAGTTCGTTTTCTTTCAGTGTGTCTTTACCGAATGTATTATATCGCGGTGCCGCATACATGAATTACATGATAAGTTCGCCTTTGTACTAATGATGTGTGTTCTTTCATGTTTTATGTTTCTTTTTGTACAAGGACTATACCAAACAAATTTAAGAATATCCACAGATGGCTCAAAAACAAATGAAGGGACCGGATGTGGTGTCTTCTCGGAGGACCTGAACATATACATCTCAAAACCCCTGGGTTACACTGGGAACACAATACGGGATTCCAAGCTGAATGTGTAGGAATAATGGAAGCTTGCAAAGCGATAAAAAGACGAGAAGTAAAACAAGAAAATATACTAATACTGTCAGACAGTAAATCAGTACTGCAAGCACTAGGTAGCTACAAACTTACATCGGAACTCATACTTGAATGACATCGAGGCCTCACTGAAGTGAGCAAAGAAGGCAACAAAGTAACAGTATAATGGATAAAGGGGCATAGTGGATCAAGAGGAAACGATGCAGCGGATGAACTGGCCAGGAAAGGTTCAGAAACCAGCTTCACAATAAGTTGTTGTTGTCCTAAGGCACCCCAGAGGTGCAAAGGGCCTTCACAAGCTCGCGCCACGCCTTCCTATCTTCAGCGACCACTCTGGCCTCGCTCCAGCTCAACCCGACCGCTCGTAGTTCATTTGTGACGGACTGCTGCCAAGAGTGTCACAATAAGTACTGGACTAAAATGAACACCTGTAGGCAGACCAAAGAACAAAACTACAAGCTTACACCAAAATATTACTAAAAACACCCAGACACGTTTTACGATTACAGTGAGTTTTTTAATATTCCACTAGTAATTTAATAATTAATACAGGCGTGACATTTGTATAGTACCGATATAAATTACATTCTCATTGTTAATAATAATTTCGATATATTGCAAATTTTAACGATTAATTTTATTTATATAATTTGGATTATGTTTACAGGTATATGCACATAGAATACTAGACCAATACTAGTACTTATATGGAAAAAAAGACATGTAACAAATTGTTATCAATAAATTTTTCATTTCATTTCATTTCATTCATTTCATTTCATTTCACACCAACTACGCAAAATAGTAGGATTAATCACAGGTCATAACAGACTAATCCAGCGGTCGGCAACCTTTTAGCAGCCAAGGACCAAATAGTAGTTACCGAAGTTGATGCGGGCCGCACTTTGTTAATATTTATGACTTTATCAGACATTGTTGTTTGTCGATATTACATACAAAATAGCCTAGGAGGCACGCGGGGCGGGTGCGAGTGAGAGGTTCGCGGGCCGCTTGTTGCCGACCGCTGCACTAATCAAACACCTACATAATATGGGTAAAACAGACAGCCCCATGTGCAGAGTGTGCATGGAAGAAGAAGAAACAGTAAAGCATATTCTCCTACACTGTAGGTAGAAGGTAGAAGTATACAGGAACCAATACCTAGGGACTCTGTGCACATTGAAGGAGGCAGTTAGCGACCTGAAGACACTGCTAGGTGTCATGGAGGAGCTGGGGCCACCCCATAAACACAATTTTTTTGCTCTTAAGTAGTAGTTTTTGATGGTGTTTGACCCATTGATCAGTGACCCAGTCTCAGTTTTTCTGATAAACAGCTGTCTTAATGGACTCACCAATATGTTTTGCAGAAACCTCCACCTTGTAGCATACACCTTGTTTTCTCAGTCAATCTCAATATAAATAAATATATTGGGACATTTTTACACAAATTGACCAAGTCCCACGGTAAGCTCAAGAAGGCTTGTGTTGTGGGCACCCAGACAACAATATAATTATTCAATATACAAATATCTGTCTCATCAAACAAATAAATTCCCTAACCAGGATTTGAACCCAGAACCATCAGCTTCACCGGCAGGGTCACTAGGCTAGGCACCCACTAGGCCAGACTGGTTGTCAAATATAACCAAGATATTCTTTTGAACAAACTGCCATGTCACTGCTGGTTTCAATCTGTGCCCTTCATAATCTACATACTTACTGCTGTCTGTCTCTCATGCAGTCTAAAAAAATTAAGTGTGGGGTACAAACTTGGTGTCGGTCGAAAGTCGAAACCCTCTTGCCTTATCTCCTGATCCACCTTTCAATACTGGTCATCACTCAAGTAATTTTCCAAATTTCTGGGAATACTTCTAGCTCGAGACAGAGGTTAAATATGTGCCATAGCGGCTCCGCCAGCACCATGCTGTACAGTCTATACGCACGAGGGAATACCATGCGGACACGAAGATTTTTTTAGCTTAAGTTGTTGAATTGCGGCACTTACCTCCAACTTCGGCTTCTCCATTAATTAATATTTTTTCAGTACCTCGTACCTCTACTGAGTCTACTGTTTCTTTTATTAGAATTCATTTTATTGTATTTGTAAACCAACAAGTGTCAATACAATACTGTCAATGTCACTGAAAGATGGCACTAGAAAAAACCGATTATTTTTAAATTGTCAAGAGCTAATGTCAGAACGTCCCTACTAATTTTGACAGCTCCCTTAAAAAAAAGAATCTCTCTGGTTTTTGGCTTCCTATTATTGGGTCGTACATTATTGGGTCGGGCTTTCTCGACCTGTACCAATAATGCGCAGCCCAATAATTGAAAGCCAAGGGACTCAAATTATTGGACGCGAATTATGGGGTCGTACATTATTGCCCTGTGAAAAGAGTGGCTTCGTATTATCGCCCCGGACCAATATTGCGCGGCCCGAGAATGCACAACCCAGGAATGTACAGCCCAATAATACGCGTCCACCATGGACGCCTATTATTGGGCTGTACATTCTTGGGTTGAGCATTATTTGGTCGTACATTAGTGGCTCCCATACGCCGGCTGGTGGACACTGACAGTGACAGTGATAAACAGTGTTGCCAACTCGGATTTTGAAAAAATGCTAGACTAATGTCTAGATTATGCCAAAGATTTTTTAACCACCTATGCTAAAAAAATGCTAAAATATCACTTGAAATTAGACACTTAGACCCACTTGCACCATTCCACTAACCCGGGGTTAACCGGTTAAACCAGGAGTTGCCATGGTTAGCCATACAGTTTGACACTAGGTTAACAGTTTAACCGCTTAACCCCGGGTTAGTGGAATGGTGCAAGAGGGCCTTAAACACATAAATTTTTCAAAATTACCGCCTTTTTCTACTGATAAGATCTGCTTGACCAACTTTATATATAGTCCGTTGACGTCCATCCGTCCACCAAAGTCAAAATTCATATGAAAATATGAACCACATAAGGCGATGGCGCATATTGTTGCTGCAAACTTGGCTTAGAGTAAATTATGCTAAAAAATATGCCAGATGCTAAATGTAAAATTTTGGTGCCAAAGCGAGTGAAAATATGCCAGATCTGGCATCATTAATGCCAAGTTGGCAACACTGGTGATAGATGATTAGATGCAAAGAGCATATAATCACTACATTAGATGAATTCATACCAAAGAATATAATACTCACTAGGAGATTCATACTGACAGCATTTTTTTTCTTTGAGAAATGGCTTCGTGTCTTTTAGTCAAGGGCTCCACATGACATACGTGAGGGAATCACAGAGCACAACAGTTACAGTTTACTATACTCTGCAGAAAGCGAAGATTTCGCACACAAGCGTGGAGCCTTGCTTCCAAGACACTTAGCCATTTCCGTCTGTAGAAAAAGTGGTAGGTGCGAAGGGTTATCCTCCCATAGAAAATTTTAATTTTACACCTTTTATTACTGACAAAGTGGGTTTGCCAGTCACAGAATAAATAATAGTACTAGGTACAGAAGAATCACTCTCTAACAAAACGCGTATGTTACGATTAGGACAGATATAACCGCTTGGTGGCGACAGCGCCACGCGCGGCTTATGGCTAACCACCAAAATTGGTATGGGACGGATGTACTTGTAGCTACCTGTTGCAAAGCGCAATGTGTTATACGCGTGCCTCCGTGAGGGACAAAACATACGAAATGCGACACTATGATTGGTCGAATTTATTTGTCGCCTACCATAATACGTACTAACTAGATTCACGTTTCCATCGAATTCGTTTTTAGTTTTGGACAATCATTCATACTTCCTTATTTCAGTCCTAGCTGGTCCTAGTAAACGTTTGTATAACGCCTTTATGTTGCCGCTGAATAATATATTCAGAGCTCCTATCACGAAAACCGAAATTCGCAAATTGCGGGGATCTTTCTCTTTTACTCCAATGAAGGCGTAATTAGAGTGACAGAGAAAAATCCCCGCAATTTGCGAACTTCGATTTTCGCGGTTATAGCCCTGTGCTGAATAACACAAAAATTAGGAACGAAAGATTAATATCTTTTTAACACAGAATTTTATTCTTGAAAATAAACTTTATTCTTATACAAAATATCTAGTACACATAGCCAGTAGTCTCCAGACAGACCATGCTAAAGCACCGATCAAGTTGTATGTGAAGCAAGTGAAGTCACTGCGAAGAGTGTCACAGTCTAAAGCCCCCTCCAGACTATGCGCGTGAATCGCGGGCGAAGCCGCGAACGCGAGTGTGGAGTCTAGTTCGCTGATATGCGAAATCGGCTCCAGACTCGCGTTCGCGGCTTCGCGCCGCGATTCGCGCACGAGTGTGGAGCGGGCTTCACAGTCAGTCGGTGCAAACTATGATCAGACTCTTGTCTTGCCAGACTTTTTTAAGTTTAAAGCTTCCTGCCCGGACGTATTTTTTTATTGGCAACACTGATGCTTAACGGGGGGGAAATACTTTAATAATACTTCCTTCCTAAAGTAGCTAACACACTATCGCACCGCACCAAGGTCATTGAGGGACGCACCCATAAGTAAGAGGGAGAAAGAGATATCGCTTTCTCCCCCTTCCTTATGGGTGCGTCCCACAATGACCTTGGTGCGGTGCGATAGTGTGTTAGCTACTTAAGGGTGGTATTCCACCTGCCTAATTTCTTTGTCCAATGTCAGTGCGTCTCACCCTCTCATTAAAGATTGTACTAACCGGGAGCTGGCGGCTTGGCTCGATCGAGTCAAATACATTGTACGAGAACCACAGGTTGGTTTGTGACGAGAACAAATACCAGGGGTCTCCAAGCTTTTTTACCTGAGGGCCATATTGCGCCTCAGAATTTTCGCGCGGGCCACCGTCGGCATCGAGAGGGGGGGACAGCCCTGGTCTAGATGGTAACAAATATTTTTTTACAAATCTTAAGAATAAGTTCTTAAGAATAAGTAATCTTAAATAAGTGCTTTAAAACTAACCTGCTACAATGCTGAGAAATGCAGTGTTAGATGGCCTTTAGGTCATCAGGGAGCAGTGTTTATCCTCGAAGGGCTGCTTGTAGGTTTTTGGGTCTGGTACCTGAGCCTTGCATAGCACACAGAGTGGTACCGTACGAGTAGGGTTACCAGATCAAAATTTGGAATTTCCTGACAAAATTCCTAATTTGCGATTTTTTTCCTGACGCTCATATTGGCGGCGGGCTCTAGCCGTAAATGATAACTATGTATGTTTGATACATCGGGCCACATTCCTGACAAACGGCCAAAATTCCTAAAGCCTGGTAACCTTATACTGTACGAGAGCCTTTTGCGCGGCCTTCTTCTGCTCGGTAGCGCTGTGTCCAGGCTGGTTCTTCAATGAGTGAAAGAAGGCTAACAAAGAGAGTGTATAAGGGAGAAGTGGAAGTGGGAGTTACAAGGGATAGACCTCGGCGGATTTCCTCAGATCAGATCGGGGAAATCCTGATAACAGGCCAGGTCAAGAGCACCCGAAACCGGCGAGCGTGTATGAGGAATGTTATGAAAATGAAGGAAGCGAAAGAGATATAGCAAGTGGAAATCCATGGTCTCTGCCTACCCCTCCGGGAAATAGGCGTGATTATATGTATGTAAAACCCTTACCTTTTTATTTTAGAGCGTGGTCTCACCAGACGCTTAGCTCATGAATGTGATAGAATCGGGGCAGAAAAATAATACCGGAGAAACGAATCTCGAAGATTACCTATACAGATTGAAGCAAAATGTGAGACGCAATACATCGGACAAAGAAATTGGATAGATGGAATACCACCCTTAGAAATACAGCTTATATTTCTTAAACGTTTTTGTTAATATACTTTCTAACAATAACAATAATTAATCTTTTTGATTCTTAAAGTTTCTATAATTCTATATACCTACCTATACTAACAGTTTAAAAAAGTTATCATAGGAACAGGATTGTTCGGTGGGTTTAATTTTGATAATTTGTTTAAAAAAACCGTATTAAAAGCAACATAATTACAGTTAACAAAAATGTAGCTATTCTAGTATCTTCAAATAAAATTACTTATAAAAAAAACTGATTTGTTGAAAAAGTGTCACAGCTTACATCAAATAGTCAACTAAGTAATATATAAATGATTTTTTGGTACAATGACTACCTAAACATTTAGATTATATGTGACGTTCCATGGAAAAGGTACCTTATGGCGGCTGGCGCTTACGCTGTTATTTTCGACGCTCCTATACGAATACGCTGCTACGCGTCGTAAGCAAGTCGTAAGCGAAAACCGTACCTTATGGCTACCTTTACCCGTGGGACGTCACATAATATATTATATGTACCTATTCAATTGAATAGGTACATGTGTATACGATATAAGAGTTAGAAGTATAATAATGTACTTAACAAAAACACAACAGTAACTCTACTATATCTATAGCTAGCTAACCCTATATGCTATATTAGCATATAGGGTTAAACATTTCAGTCAAGTACGATAACCTCGTTCTTATTTTAAACTTAGCGATTTGTTAGATGTAATTTCCGATATTTTTATTGTCTTGTATAAAAAATCCGAACACGATTTGTTCTAGTATATTTTTTCCATGACTTTTGACAAGCCATTTCCGTCAGTAGACGGCAAATTTAAAAAATGTAGGCACGAACCATACAACATTTTAATTCCTTGCTTTTTTCTACTGGGTTTGTCAGAGTATATGTTCTGCATTTACACCCTCATATTCTCCAGCGCCTTCGTCAGCCGCAGAATCTGCGTGATCTGGTCCATAGCCTCAGTTTCACCAGCTTCTGTCTCCCCCAAGTCGAACCCGCAGTACGTGCCGAGCTCGCGGCACTTGGTTATGTAGCGGTGCCATTTGGCGTCCTTCTGGAGGCAGGCGGGGTTGCCGATGACGATCAGTTTCGCTTTGGCGCGAGTTAGGGCGACGTTGAAGCGCTGGAAATAGAAGTCATCAGTTAGATGTTACTTAAAGCATTTAGTAAGTGAAGATGCCTTTGTCTGTCATTTTCTGTACAAAACAGTCTGCCGATTTTTGCGGGGGAGGGGCACGTCAAATGTATGGCTATTCATACGTAACGTACAAATTCGCTAAAGACGTCAACTGACGCGGGCGGCTACAGCCCAATATGAGCCTTCGTGGACTCCGCAAGGCTCACGATGACGCGCCTTGCACGATAAGCGTGGCGTTCAAAGGATTAAATTAGGATTATTTGCAGAAAGTGTCCCGCGAAAAGATAAATGTATACATACACAGAATGTCTTACCTTGGCGTCGACAAGGAAGCCTAGTCGGAACTTGGCATCGTGTGCCAGCAGCTCGCACTTGGCCCGCACAGTGGACACCAGGATGATGCGCTTCTCCTTGCCTTGGAAGCCCTCCACGGTGCCCACTTCGATGTTCAGCTCGCGGTCTTTCAGCCACTGCTCTGGTATACAGGTTCTCCTTACCTTTGCATCGACAAGGGATCCCAGTCCATGATGCTATGTCTGATGTCCTAATATGTGAAGAGCTTGCTTTTGTGGTGTCAACGCTAGGAGGATACAAGTCTTTACCTTGGGGTCGACAAGGAAGCCCAGTCTGAACTTGGCATCGTGTGCCAGCAGCTCGCACTTGGCCCGCACAGTAGACACGAGGATAATGCGCTTCTCCTTGCCTTGGAAGCCTTCCACAGTGCCCACTTCGATGTTCAGCTCACGGTCTTTCAGCCACTGTTTCATTTTATATACCTGTGAAAAGTCACCTTTAAGGTCTCTGCCCACTACACCGTATCATAACATGAGCGTGTCAGGCAAAAAAATATTCTTTGTATGAAAAAGTATGAGACTATGCCCACTAGCCCGTTCCGTCACCGACCATACCCGTCGCGTGCCATGCGCGGACCGGCAAAAATAGTCGGCGAGGATATTTTGCCGGTGCCGAAACGCTCCGTGCATGGCAATATGATTTAAAATTGTTATTGCGTAATTCAGGCCGTCTGAGATCCGATAATAAAATAATTTCGTAAAATTTATTACAAATACCTGGCGAATATAAGGCGTGACCACGCCTATATCCGCCTCAGCCACGCGGTGCACCTCCAGCAGAGCTGTTATATGGCTCTGTACTACTTCCAGTTCCGAGTCGTTGTAGAAACTGTAAGAAAAATTCATTCTATGAAACCGTTGTTGCCCAGGTCTGGACTGTAGGTTAGGACGACATTCCATCCGTCCAATATCATGGTCCAATGTGTATTTTGCTTAATGAGAGAGTAAGACGCAATGCACATAGGACAAAGAAATTGGATAGGTGGAATAGTATTATCCTAGTATTCCACCTAGCAGGCAGGCGAGGCGAGTGGAGGCAGATCGCTGGCAGCTCTGCATCAGTGAAAACTGGCGTGTAAAATGGCGTGCTCTTGTGTTGGGAGGCCAAGACTCATTTTGGGCTTCATCTCACCAAACTAGTAAGTAATACATACTATCCTTTTTAGCTGTAATGCGAGACCATAGTGTACCTGGGTGACTTCCCGATCCTCTGCTCTTGTGATGGTACCCCGTAGAACACGATGGCGCGGCTGGATGTCCTCTCGCCCAGGATGTCCACGCTGCTGATGTAGTCCACTGGCGCCATGGCCTGGGAAATACACGGTTTCATGGATAAATGACTATCAAAAGTAATCAAAACAGTAGAACAGTAAATATGCGTAAAATGTTGCGAGGAAGAGAAACAGAGGGCCTACCGCGAACCACGTTCGACATGTTGCCTCTATGTCGCGCGTGTAAATTCGTACGTAAGTGTGACAGGGAGGCAGCACGTCGAACGTGGTTCGCGGTAGGCCCTCAGCAACGGTCGATGCCAAGTGGCTGGTCAAGCATGAGTTGGGCTTTGGCCATACGGTATTATCAATGTCAAGACTAAGAAACTAATCACTAAACTATTTTGCAACTGTCACTGTCGCACTAATATGGAAGAGTGATAGAGAGACACAAAGCGTTTCGTTGTCGAAGCGATAGCGATTGTAACCTCGTTTAGGCCGGCTGTTGTAATTTTTATATACTGGTTTCGAACATTTCGGTTTGATAGACCGCCTACCTCCAGTTGTCCGTGATAGAAGAGCTCGTCAGGGATACTGAGGATGTCGCGATGCGATCGGAAGTTCTTTTTGAGCATCATGATGTAGTTCGGATCTCGTCTCTCGTCGCTGTAGAGGGCGCAGTCGCGCTTCAGGCGCTCCATCAGGGAAACACCTGTTGATAATGAATCAAAGTAACTAACCAAGAACACAAAAAAACAAATGAAATCGTATTGTTGACATTTAAACATTAATACCAATGTCGATAAGTAAATGATAAATATTCGATAGAGCATTTTTCTTTTAAGGATTGCTCGTCTAATATTCTACCTACTCCCAAAAACTGTAAAGCTAATAATTCAGACTCACTAGAAAAAGTAGCAATGAACGAAACCATTGTTGAATTTTGCAGATGCAATAAGAAGTAACAGGGTGGTAGACAGTAGTACACTCACCAAGCCCCAGCTTGCTGGCTGCCCGGGAGATGACGACGGGGCCCAGCTGCTGCGGGTCCCCGGCCAGGACCAGAGCCCCGCCCGGCTGCAGCAGCCCGCAGAGCGGGATGAGGCTGGCCGGCTCGCTGGCTTGCGCCGCCTCGTCGATGAACTCGTGGTCTACACGGACTGTTATAGCACTCACCAAGCCCCAGCTTGCTGGCCTCGCGGGAGATGACGACGGGGCCCAGCTGCTGCGGGTCCCCGGCCAGGACCAGAGCCCCGCCCGGCTGCAGCAGCCCGCAGAGCGGGATGAGGCTGGCCGGCTCGCTGGCTTGCGCCGCCTCGTCGATGAACTCGTGGTCTACACGGACTGTTATAGCACTCACCAAGCCCCAGCTTGCTGGCCTCGCGGGAAATGACGACGGGGCCCAGCTGCTGCGGGTCCCCGGCCAGGACCAGAGCCCCGCCCGGCTGCAGCAGCCCGCAGAGCGGGATGAGGCTGGCCGGCTCGCTGGCTTGCGCCGCCTCGTCGATGAACTCGTGGTCTACACGGACTGTTATAGCACTCACCAAGCCCCAGCTTGCTGGCCTCGCGGGAGATGACGACGGGGCCCAGCTGCTGCGGGTCCCCGGCCAGGACCAGAGCCCCGCCCGGCTTCAGCAGCCCGCAGAGCGGGATGAGGCTGGCCGGCTCGCTGGCTTGCGCGGCCTCGTCGATAAACACGTGCGTGGTCACGCGTTCATGCTTCTTCTGTTTTAGCTCCCTACGATTTATTATGTTGGTAAGTAAACGTTAATTTAAATAGCACACATACATATTCGTCTATATATTTACTTTTTAATGTTGTGCATAATCATCATGACTACAGCAAGCAGGTAACAGAAACGGAAATTATAACATTTATAACTATTATAACAATATATAGGTACACAGTACAGTTATATTCTAGCAACACTGTGGGGATGTTTTTTCTCAGTCTGATGGCATGAGGTCGCGATTAGAGCCATTTAGTCGAGGATAAACGCGCAAAGCTTAATGTAGATGGCGCTACGCTACACTACTAAAAACAAAACATAACATCAGATATGCCAAATGCAAAAATATATTTACCAAAGAAACCAGTATAGATAATCTGTGGGTTTTTAATCTCTAGAGAGTCCAGCGCGTTCATCAATCTTCTGCGGCATAATTATTAAAAATACGGAATGAAGATCATCTGGTATCTAACATTCTTTGTATCTAACAGTGTCAAGCGACGATTTTTTGTTCAATCACTAAGTTTTAAAATAAAATAATCGTAAAATAAAACGCACGCTGAGCAACATAATACTCACTTGGCAAACTTGGCGGCGTGGACAAGCGTGGTGATGACGATGCTGTAGCTCATGAACTTGGCGATGGTCACTCTGGCCCAAGACTGGCGGCTCGTGCCGTTCGAATAGGGGCCCAGGATCGCTGGCATAGTTTCCCTGAAGATATTTCAAATTATATTTAGCTGCATCAAGCAGGCCAGAATTTCCTACGCACCGGAGCGTCGGAGGATCGGATCGGTTAGATTGCTGAAGCGCAAGTGTTGCTTGCGAAAATTGGGAAATGTTCGGTAATAAGTTTCGCTACACAAAGGATGACTCACTAGACCGGGCCGTGCCATGGCCGAGGCGTCAGACATGTCATTTTCTATGACGGCTGATGACGTGGTGCTTTCCATAGAAAACGAAGCGCTGGAAGCCCCGGCCCGGTCTAGCTGAGTCAACCTTTTAAGGTTTTAACCGGGTAGTTGACGGGCCGAGGCCGGGTTTGACAATGAAAAAAAGTAGAGATGCAACGGATAGTTGTTTGGCCGGATACCGGATACCGGATATTCGGCCAGACCATCGGCCGAATATTCGGTATCCGGCCGCCGAATATTCGGCCGGCGGAACTATATCTACATTTCGGTTTTTCAGATGCGCATTGATCAGGTTTGACCTGTTTCGTAGTAAACGTTCGCGCGGACTCATTTCTAGGTTCGAAAAGAGTGCGCGTGTAAGTCAGTGGAATATTTAAATTGTTTTAAAATAATAAACGAGTCAAATTACACCGTGACTGTATCTTAAATCCAATTTGTTTACTCCGAAATCAAGCAATGTTACTATCCGGTATCCGGCACGATATTAAAATAGTGGCCGGATAGGCCGGATACCGGATAGTAACCGAATATCGGGTGCATCTCTAAAAAAAAAGCCAGTATTTATCTCTGACTATGCTCCACTGACAATCGACTCTTGCCAAACTATACTAACCAAACCCTGAACTCGGAGTTGGCGCGAAGCAGGAACTCCTCCTCGGGAAACTTGTCCGCGTACTGGATGAGCAACGTGGCCACGTGGTCGGCCGCCATGTTGGAATCCGTGCACACTAATATCCGGTTGGTGCGGGTCTTGGCCAACTGGAAGAAGAATTTATAATCGTGCTGTCACGTTCATTCGTCTATCTCTAAATTGCGAGAAGGGCTCATTTAGAATTTTAGACGATGCGAGAACTCGCATGCGAGTTTCATTATATTGGACGTAACGGGCTACCGCGAAAACCGAAATTGGCAAATAGCGGGAATCTTTCTCTTTTACTCCAATGAAGGCGTAATAAGAGTGACAGAGAAAGATGCCCGCAATTCGCGAACTTCGATTTTCGCGGTTATAGCCCAGCACTAATGATGATAATTATGGTCACGTTACGACCTTCAGATATGAGATTTTGAGAAGTAGAATTAGAAATTGTTGGTCCTCAATGTAAAGGGTAAAAGCAGGTATAAAACCACACCTGCAGAAGGGGTACCTAATGATTCTCCGAAAAACTTTTAGCAGATCATCGATTCGCCGACAACGATTCGCCGAACATCGTTTCGCAGAGTAATTTATTTGTCAGTGTAACTTTTGGTCGACTAACGTTACGTAGACTTTTGGTTCCCATCCGTTCAGTTCGCTTCTGTGTAAATTAGCAGTAACTATTATTGGACGATTTCCATTTAGCAGAGTAATCGTTTCGTATAAGCAATGTTTAGTCGAATAACGATTCACATTTTATATATAAATCGTTATTTTCGAAACAAAAACTTTTTGCAGAAATAAAGAAAACCCATGTCCAAAAGGATGAAATAAAATATTATCCTTTTTTAAGTAAATTATGGTTTATAAAAATTATTATATTTATATGGTTTGGCTTTGTTTTGCCGGCAATATTTTCTATAGATTTTTGTTTCACAGAAAAAAAATCAAGTAATTTCAAATGGCAAAATCTTTACACAATATTATTTACTTCAAATAATTTTAGTTTGGATTAGTTATGGTTTACCAAAAAATTTAAACATTGGTTTAGTTTTAAGGATAATTTGTTCATGTCATTTCATTTCACAGATTCATGGACCTGTAGAAAAGTTACTTCTTATAAATACGGTTTTTACCAAAATTTAAGATACAGAATAGTCATGTAAAGGGTAAAAGCAGGTATAAAACCACACCTGCAGAAGGGGTACCTAATGATTCTCCGAAAAACTTTTAGCAGATCATCGATTCGCCGACAACGATTCGCCGAACATCGTTTCGCAGAGTAATTTATTTGTCAGTGTAACTTTTGGTCGACTAACGTTACGTAGACTTTTGGTTCCCATCCGTTCAGTTCGCTTCTGTGTAAATTAGCAGTAACTATTATTGGACGATTTCCATTTAGCAGAGTAATCGTTTCGTATAAGCAATGTTTAGTCGAATAACGATTCACATTTTATATATAAATCGTTATTTTCGAAACAAAAACTTTTTGCAGAAATAAAGAAAACCCATGTCCAAAAGGATGAAATAAAATATTATCCTTTTTTAAGTAAATTATGGTTTATAAAAATTATTATATTTATATGGTTTGGCTTTGTTTTGCCGGCAATATTTTCTATAGATTTTTGTTTCACAGAAAAAAAATCAAGTAATTTCAAATGGCAAAATCTTTACACAATATTATTTACTTCAAATAATTTTAGTTTGGATTAGTTATGGTTTACCAAAAAATTTAAACATTGGTTTAGTTTTAAGGATAATTTGTTCATGTCATTTCATTTCACAGATTCATGGACCTGTAGAAAAGTTACTTCTTATAAATACGGTTTTTACCAAAATTTAAGATACAGAATAGTCATTTAGTCGAATTTTATTTATTGAGTCGTTATTCGTCAATTAACGCAATCTGCATTTCTGGAAAGAATTAATTTTTTAGGGGTCGCAGTTCTAACCTAACCTAACCAACTTTTCTGGAAAAATTTCGTTTTTTGGGGGTTCTAATCTAACCCAATTTTCTGGCAACAGTTCGTTGCCCCACCGGCGGCAGCCGCCCACGAGCGGCTCCTTCGCAAATGCCCGAAGGCCCTTCACGCTAGGCGCGCCAGATGGTTCGACGCGCCTTCCTCCTCCGCCTCCGTTCTGCACTGTAGCGGACCCCCCCGAGCCCGCCACAAGGAAGCTACGGGCGCCAGAAAGTTCTCCGGTGCCCGGCGACAGATCAGGTCTATGGGTCTGTCGCAAAACCACAATTCGGCTGCAGAGGACAGGGAGAACGGCACATCGTAACACCGACACTCCTCTTCCTCTGCAGCCCCACCAACGCCGCTACAGCGGAACGGCACCGCCAAGTTCGCAGGGGATAGGGCGAGTGGCGATCGTAACACCATCACGCCTCTTCCCCTGCGATCCCACCTCGGCCGCCGAGGATAGGGAGAACGGCTCACCGCAATACCGACACTCCTCTTCCTCGACGGTCCACCTCCAACGCGTCACAAGCGGGCTTAACAAGCCCACTTGGAGCGTCCTCCTCGGGCCAGCCCGACCGTCAAACAGGCCGGCCCTGGTTGCCGCTTCGCTTCACCGTGGGTGACCAAGCCACGATTACTAAGCCCCTCCACCACGACAAGGTGAGCAACCCGCGGGGGGTCGCAGTTCTAACCTAACCTAACCCACTTTTCCAGCAACGGTTCGTTTTCTTAACGGTGCAGCTCTAAAGTAACCTAAACTGCTTTTTTAGCAATTTTTTAGCAATAGGATGTGAAAGAACATTTAGTAAAGTAATAAATTAGAGAGAAGTTTTTCTAGTCAATATTAATGCCAAATGAACATTCGACCTCTTGTGTTTCGACCAATGGTTTCTCGGGTAATTATGACAGTTACTAAATGATTATTCTACGAATAATAAATATGCGTATCAATGTTCTGCTTATTGACGACTCTCGCAAACGACTATTATGCGTAATGAGATTCGGCCAATCGTTACTCTGCCAAAGAACCCGTCGGCGAATCGTTGTCGGCGAAACAAAAATCGGCGTAATTTTTTTCGGAATATCAATAGGGCACCCTGCAGAAGGGCCTCGATGATAGTGACCATCTTGCCAGTGCCAGACGACATGCAGCCGATAAGCATATAGCGACCTATAAGACGATGTCATTCGACTTTAGGGTCTACGTATATGGAAATATGTAAGCCCTACCTGCAGTATAGCCTCAACTATGGTGACCGTCTTGCAAATAAGGGGCAGTGCCGCTGCTCCCGGCTACGATGTGTTCCACAACCGCATGTTGTTCCGGGTTGTTCGCGATCAGCGGGTTGTAGAAGCTGTAAACACATCAGTCCTACCTGCAGAATGGCCTCGACGATGGTGACCGTCTTGCCGGTGCCGGGCGGCCCGTGCAGCAAATAAGGGGCAGTGCCGCTGCTCCCGGCTACGATGTGTTCCACAACAGCATGTTGTTCCGGGTTGTTCGCGATTAGCGGGTTGTAGAAGCTGTAAACACACTCTAATATTGAGTTTAACGCAGAAAGGGGATACACAACACAAGCAGTATCTTCAATATTTAAAAATCATTCCCTGACAAAAAAATGCTGTATTAACACTTTACGCGTTTTGTAATACACATATTTAATTCTATGAACGGGGGTCTACCGCGATATAATTTCATTGTTTTTACTTTAATCCGAAGTTTCAGCTGAGTGGCACTAGTTGTGGTCACGGAAAAGTCGGAAAACTGACGTCCCTGAGTCTTTCCGTGACCACAGCTGGTGCAACCTAGCTGAACAAAAACAAAACAAAAAAACAATGAAATTATAATATATCGCGGTAGCTGTAGACCCGTTCATAGAATAACGAGTACTTAAATAAAAAATTCTGTATCATACATACATTTCGGTAGATATATTAGGTTAATCGTGAAATTTAGTACCTAATCTTACTTGGAGATACGTCTGATGGGAGGCACCTCGTTGCCTCTCGGGAAGGTCTTGGTCAGCATATGCTGGCGCCGCATGTCGTCCACCGCTACATGCATGCGCTCAAGAGGCATGCGGGACATGCAGAATCGAATGTCGAACTTTGCATCGTTCTTGTGTAGTGTAACATGACGGTTTACCTTTATTTTGCCGTCAATTTTTCTGCAGATTTTCGTTTCACAGAAAATGTTTCAAGTAATTTCAAATCGCAAAATAATCTTTACATAGAATATTTACTTTAAATAATTTTAGTTCGGATTAGTTACGTTTCACCAAAAATTTTAAACATTAGTTTTGTTTCATGAACAATTTGTTCATGTAATCTCATTCCACAGAATCATCGATCTGTAGAAAAGTCACTTCTTATAAATACAGTTCACCAAAATTTTATATACAGAATAGTCATTTAGTCGAATTTTATTTACTTAGTCGTTAATTTAACGCAATCTGCTTCTCTGGAAGGAATTCGTTTTTAGGGGTTGCCGTTCTACCTACTCGTAACCTAACCCACTTTTCTGGCAACAGTTCGTTTCCTTGGGGGTCGCAGTTCTAACCTAACCTAACCCACTTTTCTGGCAACAGTTCGTTTTCTTGGGGGTAGCAGTTCTAACCTAACCTAACCCACTTTTCTGGCAACAGTTCGTTTTCTTGGGGGTCGCAGTTCTAACCTAACCTAACCCACTTTTCCAGCAAGGGTTCGTTTTCATAGAGGTTGCAGCTCTAAAGTAACCTAAACTCCTTTTTTAGCAATTTCAATGAATACTAAGAGTATATGAAAGGTAATTTTGTAAAATAATAATTGTGGAAATTAATATTCTGTGAACTGTAGTGTCGCACAAATAATATTCAATGAATAATAATTCTACAGTCAGTCTTTTATTTTATTTAAAAATCTTTGAATAAATATTCTGAAGTTTAATCAAGTTACAAAATAAGTTTCTTTGAAATGAATAATCGAAGAAACAGAATTAATTGTAATAAAAATCTGCGATTCGATTATTCTATGAATAATTTTCTGTATAACAAAATTCTGCAAAAAATTTGGCGGTAAAATAAGGGTACACCGTAAGATGACGATGTTAAAATGTAAATCTTACTTGGAGATGCGTCTGATGGGAGGCACCCGCTCGTTGCCTCTTGGGAAGGTCTTGGTCAGCATATGCTCGCGCCGCATGTCGTCCACCGCTACATGCATGCGCTCCAGAGGCATGCGCGACATGCAGAATCGAATGTCGAACTTTGCATCATTCTTGTAGAGCTTGTGGAACCTAAAAGAAAAGGTAACTTTAGGCAGGCGTGGTTCACTCCGCGATTTCGTCGCTTTGCAACAGGTAGCTAAAAGTACATCCGTTCCACACCAATTTTGGTGGCTAGCCACAAGCCGCGCATGGCGCTGTCGCCACCTAGCGGCCATATCTGTCCTGTACGGATATGATGGTCGTTCTTGTCTACGTGACAGCTTGATAAAACAGTGTCCGTCACTTTCTATCCCATGGTGTTAAAAAGTGACAGTTATTTTATCACGTGGATAAAGATGGATAAAGCCATCCATAATACGCCGGCTGATCGTAACAGACGCGTTTTTTTAAGTCTTCTGTACCTAGTAATATTATTTATTCTGTGCTTTAGCTATCTTAAAACAGGATGCAGTTATGGATCCAGATTGTGGCTAAAATTACAGGGCGACTAAGTGACTAATGTGACTGAATCTAGAGCTATGCGAAACTTACGAAAGGCTCTATAGGTCGATATCGTTTTCGGTCACACTTTTATGAAAACCAGGAGTATCTTAGCAGATCAATTTAGTGAGTAGGTACGTATACCACCACGCGTCTGTCTGTATATTTACCAAAAACAGTTACTTAATTAACAGATTTTGGTACAAAATTTTAATAAGTTAGGTACCCGTCTTACATTTGCGTTGTTTTTCTTATTTAATAGGTAGGTACGGTAGATAGGTGATGTGAGGTAATATTCTTTGTTGTTGTCGGTATCATAAGATTAATACTTAATGTATTGTTTTTCTCGATATACGCCAAACACACTGAATGACTTACTTAGCAGATATCTTGCTGAATTGCGCGTAGTTGTCCAGGATGTCAGTGATGATGGCTTCATACATCACTTCAGTTTTGTTGTGTGGTCTGACGTACACCAAATCTCCTAAAAAAACATAATTGTATGGTAAAGTAAACTAACAATCTCATTTTATTAAATTTCATATTGAGGGAAAATATACGATTTAAACATTAACCTGGAGACCGATAAAACCCTCCGAGAGAATCTACTTGACGATCTCATGACGCTACAGGCGGAGAGGCCCCACCGTGAAAAACTAAAATTCGTTAACTGCCTTTTATCACTCTTCCATATTCGTGCGATAGAGAGGTATATAACGAAATCACGACACATGTGGTTCGGAGGCCGTCTGTGTTAACGCTTAGTGCGTTTTTATACGGCCCCGACACTATCATGGATACTGACATTACTTTGACGGAATGACGTTTTTAGTGATAGTGTAGGGAGTGTCATGAAGGAATGACGGCAAGTAATGAAGTTTATTTTAATAATTTCCGTCAGTATTGGAGTTATGTCAAAGTAATGATACTAGAAATGACATTATACTGACAGTGAATTGGTTAGAATGATGGAATCAGAAATGACAGAAAGAATGATGGACGATAATGAAGTTATTAAACATTTTTAATATTTTTGAAGAAATGTCAAAATAATGACATTATACCGATAGTGAGTGGAGCGCATCACTCTAATCCCTCATTCCGTCATTTAAAGTAGGTACTTTAGAAGAAGGTTTTATACTAACAAGAGTCATTACTGGCATTTAAATCAATAAGTGAAGTATACCTACTCTATTATCATTGCTCTAAAGTTTATTTTCACTTGACTCTTAAGAAAAAAGGAAAACATGCAGAATACGATGCACAAAGAAAATCTCTGTCCCTTTCTAAAAGTTTCCATACATGAAATAAAAATTAAAAACCTTTTATTTTATGTTGTTTACAACAATTTAATTATATTTTTACCGGGAAACGCGAAAATCTAAATTTAGTTATCTGCCTCTTTATCGTCCGAATATGCAAAAGTGAGGATGATGATGTTGAAAAGTGATAGAGAGGTTAGATAACGAAATTTCGTGTTTCGCGGTAGACCCCCAGATTATGATGGATTGTGGTAGTGGCGCCCCCTACGCAGAGTTTCGAGTAATATTCCCTATTCAGGGAAATATAATAATATTACTCAATACTCTGCGTAGGGGGCGCCTCTAGCACATACTGAGGGCTTACCGCGTAATTTCGTTTTCTGCCTCTTTATTACGTATTCGAGCGTTAGAGACTGATAACGAAATTTCGATTTTCGCATTTCGAAGTAGACCCTCTGAATTTGCTAGTGGACCCTACGCCGACTTTTGCGTAATATTCCCTTTTGCGTTTTATTTAGTGCATAGAGTTCAATATTTTTTTTTTTAAATATGGTCAACATCCCTATTTTGTATATTCTGTATATGGCCTTATATAATAACATGTTGTAAGTATGCAACTATCCTATAAGTAAACTCTCTGGTTTATGGCATTATTTATAAACGCGTTACTGACCTGAATTAGCTATGAATAGTTTTGATCTTCTCGTTTTGGTCTTTATCTCTCATTTTGACTTATGTATTTGTAAGAAGGATAAAACATATTAACTTAATCAGGCCTGTAAAGCTTAAAAAGTTTTATGACTAATTGAGAATGAATAGTTAGTGTTTATGGTTGAATGTTCCATATAAGTTATCCCGTTCGAACTTGCTTTATGACGGACTCTTTTTTTATACCTCCTTACTTCGAACCTCCACAGATATTGTTTTTACTATACGTCAGGTCAACCGCAGAAACCCCGACTAGTTTTAATCAGCAAAATCCTAACCACTTTTTTAATAATTAATATAATTATGTACAAGTATTAGTATTTCGGATACCCCAAAAACCTGTGTCTTAAAGTGGGCTATAATGGTTTGTACAAAATAAAACGAAAGAACATGTACATTAAATTACAATGAAACTACACAATAAATTGAATATAAACCAATCCAGTACTTACGGTGCACGGAAAACGCTACGACTACACATATTTCGTCGGCTAGAAGACTGGCGTCAACTAACAAACAAGTTGTTGTGTTGCTGTTTGCGAGCGAGAAAATTCGAATATTGGCGGGAACTTTTAAATTTTAGCAGTGTTTTAAGCTGTTATTTTATATTTTAGCGCTTTGATTCACTTTACCGGATCCGAGACCGGATCCGGTGAATTTTGCCGGATCTGGTATCTTGAAAAATGTGCCGGATCCGGCCGGATTACCGGATCCGCCGGACCGGATTGCAATGTATGGCGTACGGAACTATTTGAATAGGTACTTTGGATGCTACCTACTATATGATGCTGATTGTACTTTAAGAATAGTTTGATTCCCGGTTCGTGGTAAGAATAAAAAAAATATTAGGATACATTTTTTAACTACGGTACTCTAAAACGGGGTCAACAGAAATCGCGGGGTGAATAGAGAAATTTTGAACTTTTTCTTTCAAGTTGTTATATTTAAAAAGTACATCTCTAAAATCAGATTTTTTGGAATACGTATATAGTAGACTATTTATTCTCTACATTGATACCAAAAGAAGTTAATTAAACTGCCTAAAAGTTAGATTTTTTTTACTCTAAAGGAAGGCCTTACCGAGGTAAGAAATGAAGCCTGTCTGAACTTTGTTCTAGCGGTAAATGTAGTGACATTAACGTAGTTAAAGTTAGCTAACCTGGTAATATAGTATCTGTAGTACCTAAATAATAAATAAAATCACCAATTTTCTCTATAATTAAGCATTTTTTTGCAAAAAACTATCAACAAGCACTTTTAAGTGAAAAAGGGGTCAATGGACACGCATATGGGGTGAATAGTTACGTCATAGGGGGTGAATAGTTACGTCATAGGGGGTGATTAGGTACCACAAAGGGGTGAAAAAACACGCCTTGGGGGTTAAAAGACACGAAAAAATATTTTTGTGTCGAATAACTGTTTAACAGATATATATACTATTTGCCAATATAGTATCAACATAATAATGAACAAATTCGATGCCTATGACAACTAAAACTTCATATTTCTATTCACCCCTTTCGTGTGTCTATCGACCCCGTTTTAAGGATATGGAGAAAACACAGTTTTCTTTGATTTTCTCTGAATTGGGTGGGTCAAAATTGATTACGCAAATGCAAAATTGAAGAACTAACCAAGACTCATAAAATGATGTCTAAATTTTTACTTTTATCATTTGGATTATTGGTGAAAATCGTCCTCTAAGTTGAAAATCATGTCTATTCACCCCGTTTTACGGTACCAATCTTTCACACAGTCATGGCGCGCGCACGCACGAAAAGGTTGAAACAAATAAATATTCTTTTTAATTAACTATTTCTTTTTCTGCATTTTTCTGGCTCATCGGGCATAGAGTTGCCACAGTACATAGTATAATTACGACAGGTTAGAAATATTTGAATCGATTATTGAATAATGTCTTGGTTTTGTGTTCTTCAAAACGTACACTACAACATAACTAAGAACGGTTAGGAAAATAATAACTTAAAATTCCCCGTGAAAGGTAATGATGAAAATACTGATAGAAATACTGATAAGTGTGTGGGGAGATTTAGGAATGTCATGACCTGACTGGACCAAACGCTGGAGCGTCATGAAATTTCATGTCATTGCTAATGATAGTGTCGGGGCCGTATTACGTAACTTGTTCGAAGCACTTTGTGGTTTTTGATGGATTATAGCAGTAAATAACAACACCACAGGCGGCCTAGCCAAGGTGACAATCGCTTGCGCTTCGCCATTGAATCGCTTTGTGTCTCTCTATCACTCTTCCATATTAGTGAGACAGTGACAGTTGCGTTTCGTTCGCTACGTAGCGTTAGCGATTGGCATGTTGTCTACGGGGCCTGTAATGTTACGTAATACCTAAATACTTACCTAGCATTAGTGACGGTCGCTTCTCCGCCAGACCCGGTACAAGCAACGAATACGATTTGCCTGACAGACTGCGTCTCAGCGTCACACCAGACATATTGTAATTCTGCAACATCACAATACAAGAGGACCATACACTCACATAAAGGATGACTCACGCTAGACCGGGCCGTGTCCGGACCGAAGCTTCCGGCGCATCATTTTCTATGGAAAGCGTCAAGTGATCGCCTGTCATGTCATAGAAAAGTAAGCGCCGCAAGCTCCAGCCCGGACACGGCCCGGTCTAACGTGAGTAATCCTTAAAGGATGACTCGCGCTAGACCTGGACCCCTATTCGACAAGCGACGTTTGACGTATCGTGTTGATCTCCCGTTGATGAGGGAAAAATCATAAGTTCTCGAATACGTACAATGTCAAAATTTGACATTAACAATCCACAGTTAGGGTGACAAGCAAACCAAACCGAACCACCCTTAGTTTAGAGTTGAGTTTTGGTTGTACCAAATGATATTATCCACCGTTGATGGAATCAACACTCAGTATGCAATAAAATCAACTGTTGATTTGACGTGGATGCGAAATCTGACAGTTGCACATGTCGAATTTGGCCCCAGGTTGGGCTCGGGCCGAGGCGTCCGACATGTAATCTATGACTGCTCTCTCTCTATGAATTTTTTATCACCGATCGGTGATCACTTAGTGCTTTCCATAGAAAACGAAACTCCGGAAGCTTCGGCCCGGCCCGGTCCGGTCTAGGGTAAGTCATCTTTAAAACCGCCACCTGGACTGGTTTTCCTAAATTCGGAAGATCCAAGGATTTTTCTTTCAGACTTCGGCAGACAAATTAGAACCTCAATTGGGGTACATAACCATTTTCAACCATTGAATTGATTCAAACATCGATAAAGCACATACGAAGTACCGTCAGCAGCAGAAGTTGCTAAGCGGGCGAGGTGTTCAAAATGATCTTGACGCGACGTTATTGTTAAGAGAATAAGAGCGTGTCAAGGTAATTTTGAGCACCTAGCCCGCTTAGCAATTTCTGCTGCAGACTGTACATAGGTATTTTGGTAAAAAATATCATAACACATTACGAGTATAAACATAATAATAACTAAAAAATACATTCAGAGTTCGGACACTTTTTACGAATCTCGCAATATAGCGATTTGGCGTTAAGTTACAAACATAGATACATATATAAATCATTTATTTACCATACAATATATATATATACAGTGGTACAACTAAACGAAATTAAAAACAAGCTTAAATCTAAAATAGGCCCCTGAGGCATTGTACCAAGGATGCTGGCGGCATTTCCCCACTGTATGGCAATACTGATACGTTGTGCGAGGTACCCGCCAGCTCTTCGGTCACCAGTTACGTCAACCAGACGCTTCGCGATTTCTGCGAACAACTTAAGCGCGCTGGGACCCCATGGACCTAGATACATATTAAGTACCTATATGCTGTGTTACAAACCTTCAAATTAGCCCCAATAACAGTCTCCTCGTACCAAAGTAAGTTGTGGAAAAACTGTATGTAGTTCAATTCGTCCGGTCCAGCTTCGAAAGTAGCCCTGTAGAAAATATTTCATGGTTAAGGTACAGTCGCTATCAGATATATCGGAGCGGCTAAGGCGCTAACAAATATCTGAACACGCCTATTGTCAGGGCGTTAGGGTCTCCCCAAATATATCGACGCGCATTCGGCAAAAGCCGATAGGAAAAAGCTTTATGTCCACGCAATAAGAGCGAAGAAGCCGACGACGCGTCGGCCGGCGCCGGCCGATGCGAGCCGAGCCGAACGACGACTTTTTCGCTCTTATTGCGCGGACATAAAGCTTTTTTCCATCGGATTTTGCCGATTCCGCGTTGACATATTTGGGGGAACCCTTAGAGTGCGTGTTCAGATTTTGTGAACATCTTCGCCGCTCCGATATCTCTAATGGCCGACTGCACCTAGTAAGTGTCGAAGTAAGATAAAGTAGTATGGGTTATCTCTTAAGACCTATAGTTCGTTTTTTTAGCATTAGAAAGAACTTGCAAGAAGGTAAGCGATCTTGACATGTCTTTTAATTGAAAAACGCTTTATAAAAATATAAAACTATTACTTATGAAAGCAGAAGAAAATAAATGATCGTATTAGATTCATAATTGTTACATATTTGCCGTAACTTATTTTTAAAATGTGTTTTTCAATTAAAAGACACATCAAGATTGTTTACCTAATTTCTAATGCTAAAAAAACGAAGTATACTTACTTGACTTTTTCGACTAGCGTTTTCTCCTCGTCAGTGACATCTTCGTTGTCGACCTTCAAGTCTCGGGCGAAAATTTTCTTCAAAGCTTTTGATGGTATTACGAAAACGTCATCTTGACCCCTGAAGAAAGAAATCGGAAACATAAACCACAATAGGTACAAGTGGTAAAGGTTGTTTTTGGTAGACGTTATTAACTACTACCAGCTGTTTTAGAGATGATATAATACCTCTAGGTCAAATTTAACAATTTACCGTGGGACCAACCCCAAAATCGCAAATAAAGAAGCGTATTTCATACATTTCCGATAATGAATCCGAATGTTTTCGATAGGGCCTACATACCTATAAAATACTTTAAAATCAACAAAAACAAATATGTAATAGGAGGTAGATTTATTGCCATGTTACCATCTTTTTCCCATAAAAACATCATAGTAAGAAACCGATTTAATTGACGTTTCATAAAAAGTAGCTGATTTGACTGGTTAGTATACACTACCCTATTGAACACGGTTACCAATGGCTACAATTGTTAAGTTTGTTAGAGCAGTAGGGCCAGTAGGTATTCACCTCGCAATTAGGGAATGCAAATCGGTTATTTTTTGTATGGTAATAACCGCGGTTTCGGTTAATTCCATACAAAAAATAACCGAAAATAACCGATTTGCATTCCCAGCTCGCAATACATTACGGCAAATCAACGCAAAACATATTAAAAACCTGTATAAAGGTAAAGTAAGGTAATATTCTATAACGACCGGTCTGGCCTAGTGGGTAGTGACCCTGCCTATGAAGCCGATGGTCCCGGGTTCGAATCCTGGTAAGGGCATTTATTTGTATGATGATCATATATTTGTTCCTGTGTCATGGTTGTTTTCTATGTATTTAAGTATTCATATATTATACCCACAACACAAGCCTTCTTGAGCTTACCGTGGGGCTTAGTCAAGTTGTGTAAAAAATGTCCTATAATATTTATTTATTTTATTACTTTTTGTGCGCCGTGGTCCTCTCCAGTTTGTCAGCCAGCACCGGCTGAAGCGTGTACGGACTGTCCACTTTCTCATGCTTCCTCTTCACGGCTTCCACGAACACCAGCTGAAACCAAGCACTCATTTCCTGTTAGGATTCGACCCCACAACTAGTTTGTAAGGTATTCCACCTGTCCATTTCTTGGTCCAATATAAATTGCATCTCATTTTCTCACTAAGCAAAATGTAAGACTTACTTACTTACTTTAATGGCGCAGCGACCCAAAATGAGTCTTGGCCTCCGACACGAGTACACGCCAATTGTCTCGATCCTGTGCCATCTCCCGCCAGTTATCGGCATGGAGATCGCGCAAGTCCGCTCAGAGGCGTAGCTAGAGGATATGGCGCCCGGGGCAGACACCAAATTTGCGCCCCCCCCCCCCTTCCCACCAAACGAAATGAACTAACGAAACGAAAAACAGTTATTTTTTTGCTTATTAAAGTTTACTTTTAATTTAGACAAATACAGTTTACCTATGTTTTTTTAGTGCATCGGTGGCTAACAACCTTACGACCTACCTGATGGTAAGCGGTCACCGCATCCCATGGACGCGTCTACACTCCAGGGGTGTTACATGCTCGTTGCCGACCATTTTAAAACTTATAAACTTCTTTTTTGGAGATCTCCTTAGACTGAAAGGTTCAATATCGCTTGTGAGTTTGGGATCGTAGACTATTCATAGGTACAGCGCGCCTTTGGACTGATTTGAAGGGTCCAAGGTGGCATGTGCTGAGTTTTTTTGGATACGAGCGCAGCCTACCCAGCAAGGTGGCTACGAAATTATTGGACGTCACTGATGGAGATGTCAATACCGATCGAGGCTCCCAATACTCCCTGACATGGGACGCGCAAAATTGAGTCTTAGTGGGATTGTATTGGACTAAATTGTCCCGATCCCAAACTGAAACTCTAGATAGAATGCTCTCGATACCTGACACAGGTTTTTCACAGACCGAGTGATGTTGGCAAAGGCATGTGTTATACAGGGTGGTCCACACCTTGAAGTTCAAAAATCTTTTTTACATTGCTGACGCTGTAGGCTATTAGAATACGTATCTATGTTAGCCGACTTTTCGTAGTTTTCGAGTTATGATTTTTATTACTTTTAACTTTTGTAAAGAAATTCCGGGGTGAAGCAATTAATTTATTAAAAAAAAAACTTTTGAACCTTTTTAAACTTTTCTTTTTGTAACATAATCCTTGACTCGCGGCGCAGTTGCTAAAAAAAATCAGCATCCTCACTTGGCTGAGTTGGGAAAAAAAGACAAAGTTTTACGTTCAAGCATGTCAAGCTGAGATGTTGCCCTTACCTAAATAAATAAAAAATACAAGCGATTTCAAGGACTTTTGGTTATTTTAGAAACTGCTAGACCCTAAGTTTTTTAAAAGGTCAAAAAGTGACACTTAATAGTCATAATTTGTCAGAGACGCCGGAACTAAGGTGGAAAGCTTCCAAATTAGTAATTAATAAAAAAAATCCTCTTTTGTTATTTCTACTATTATTTTATGGGGTCACTTCCCCATTGCTATTTCATGTCATCAGTGCAAATACCACGAACAATTATTAGAAGGCATAAAAGCAAAGCAAAGCTTCACCCCGGAATTTCTTAACAAAAGTCTCGAAAACTACGAAAAATCGGCTAACATACTCGTACATGGGGTATATTCTGATAACCCACGACGAGGATTCAAAAAAAATTTTTTGGGCGTCAAGGTTTGGACCATCCTGTATACAGGCTGGCTAAAAAATTACTGCATTTCCGTTGCCAGGGAGGTTTTGGGATTATACCGATACTGAGCAACTTTTAATATGAATCCAACCGCGTCGCGAAAAAAGAATTTGGCTGTTTCCTACATTTTGGCTGGTCCATTTTCTATGGGAGGGTTCAACTTTTTTTCTCGATTTCCGGGTTGGTCCCGTAGTAAAAGTTGCTCGGTATAATCCCAAAACCTCCCTGGCAACGGGAATTTAGTTATTCTTTAGCCACCCCTGTATTAGTAGGTACTGTCGTCCGCAAATCGATGAATTTCGTCGATATACAACATGTCACAGATATGCAGCAGCAGCAGCTATTGGAGCAGCCGGCGTGGCCAAAGTTACAATCGCTATCGCTTCGATAACGAAAAGCATTATGTCTCTCTATCACTCTTCCTTATTAGTGTGACAGTGACAGTTGCGTTTCGATCGCGGCCAGGTTCCGTCTACTACGGCTCATATGCGCCTGCCAGACAAAGGGCTAATAGCGATCCATTTGCATAGGTATTAGTCTCTTGGACAGTCCATAAGATGGTAACTTCGACAGGAGACCCTTAACGGAAAAGACGCGCTAACACGGGACACAACTCTGAAGCACTCGGCCCGCTCGCCTTATAAAACGAAAGCATAGCAACTCCCGCCGAATATCCCTCTTCTTGATAGAAGTTTCTGGCATAGAGCATTCGCACTGCGAGATGGTGGGCAGTAGGGCGCTACCGTCGTCTTTCAAGGTCGAGTTCGAGGCAAAAAGAGTAACCTAAAAGATCGGCTTTCTCTTTTGCGCTGTGGACCAGAATAGGTACCATCCGCATTTCACACTTCACAGTGGTGGTAAATACGACGGACAAAAGTTTCCCTGCTGCCTTTTGCAAGGCGGAGAGGTAGTCTTTTGCCCATTTTGGCGCCCCCCCTTGGACGGCGCCCGGGGCACGTGCCCCCTCCAACCCCCCCCCTAGTTAGGAAATACATATTGGACAAAGAAATTGCACAGGTGAAATACCACCCCAAGCCGCACGCTTTACCGGGCGCTTCACCCCTTTGATAAGATAATCTTATTAAGATTGTATCAATTTACAACATTGGACAGAGACAACAATGTTTTGTCAAAATATGCAAAAAACCTTAGGCAGTTTCCATGGAGGTATATAGCTATTTAGCTTTAGTACCTACATATTACATAAAAACTTACATGTAACTTCGATTTATTTTTCTATTGCCTGGGACACATTCTAAAGTGTAAAATCCTAACCACTATTCCGACCCATATTTTATAGTCTTGATAAAGAAGGCAGCCTCGAAATATTGTTTATACCTACTCAATGGAGTCCTATCGTATTTCATTCACCGTTGTAGGTACTTAATACACTACGTACTGAATTATAAACACGATATTCTAGATGTGTTTATCTTGCATAACGTAGGTACCTACCGAAGATTTCTTTTGTTCTCTGTTTTTAGGGTTCCTTAGTCAACTAGGAACCCTTATAGTTTCGCCATGTCCGTCCGTCTGTCTATCTGTCCGAGGCCTTGCACCGTGGTCGTTAGTGCTAGAACGTTGCATGGATATGTACACATGTCGGCGGCCGATCGTAAGATCAGGCATATCGTGAAATTCCTAGGCATATCGTGAAACGTGAAAATCTTTGACTCGTTTCCTGAGTCGACGGAGCCCTGCTACGCGGGGCTCCTATTTCTGGGCAGTTTGCCCTTCGGGCATCTGAAGCAACCTAACGAACCTATAATATCCTACCTAATATGTTGGTTTAATGTGACTATCGTCAAAACATTACACAGGAACATTACGATCTGCCTGATCTTACGGTCGGCCGCCGTCATACATACATAAATCATGCATTGCGAAAGAACGGTACAATAACAAGAACAAAAAAATTTTTAGAGTATATCCCATACAATTTTTTTTTGCTTTAAGCCAATGATGTTGGGCATCGTGAATCAAATTTTGCTTAATGAGAGAGTGAGACGCAATGGACCAAGATATTGGACAGATGGAATACCACCCTTATGGCTCCTCTACACGATGGCCCAACGCCGGCCACTCCAAGGGACGCTTTTCTGCGTTAGAGGGAACAAGTGATATTGCTATCTCATTCTACCGCATAGCTGCGTCCCTTGGAGTGGCCGGCGTTGGCCCATCGTGTAGAGGAACCATTAGGAAGCGGGAGGGCGGGCATGTCGCGATACCCGAGGCAACAATATTTATTTCGTAAACTAACAATTTACATACCATCTCTTTTAGGATGACAGTGTACTCCTCGGTGTCAGCGTGGATGAATATGAAGTACACAGGCTGCTTATACACGCCGTTGACACTGTTCTCGAAGGTCACGCATACTTCTTCCTCCATATATGTCCCTGAGACCACAAAAGAAAAAATCCCAAAAATCACTACATATATGTATGCCTTTAAGATTTGAGGAGTTCCCTCGATACCTCATGGATCCCATCATCAGAACTGGGTTTTGACAAAAACAGAACCCATCTGTATGCATATACATACAATCAAAAAAAGAATTTTCAAAATCAGTCGAGTAATGACGGAGATATGGAGTAACAAACAAAAAAAATAAATAAAAAAAAACACAACCGAATTGATAACCGCCTCCTTTGGGATTTGGAAGTCGGTTAAAAATAAAGGCCAGTCCACACCAACTGTGCATGTGCGTAAACGAGAACTTGCGCGTGCGCTAAAATGTTAATGCCGTGCGCGCAGGTATCCTTCATTGTATCCCGTCTCTTCTACAAATAGCTATATTTGAGGTCACTGCAATGACCTATTAGTCTGTTATTACATATACGTAGGTATATGTAGGCAGCTATACCTGTACGGATATGGTCGTTCTTGTCTACGTGATAAAACGGTGACCGTCACTTTCTATCCCACGGTGTTAAAAAGTGACAGTTATTTTATCACCGAACCGAAGATGGCCGATGGGGTCGAAAAGTGCTCGAGTGGAGACCACGGACTAGCAAGCGCAGCGTAGGACGTCCACCCACAAGATGGACGGACGACTTTGTTAAGGCCGCCGGAAGACGATGGATGCGGATCGCTTCCAACCGGTACGAATGGAGGTCCAAGGGGGAGGCCTATGTTCAGCAGTGGACGTCTTATGGCTGAGATGGTGATGATGATGATTTTATCACGTGGATAAAGCAATCCATAATACGCCGGCTGATCCACCACGCGTGCGTGGATGCTGTTATGCAGAGCCCGTCTCTGGGGTGCATACGCAGCGGGAGGAAGTGGTGCGATGGTGAACAAAACAACGACGTCCTTTAAACACTCAATGTATTTCCAAATACTGATGGCAAAAGGTCACGGGGCCGTTCACCAGCACGATGGACTGACCAACTCAAAGGCGAGGAACCATCTCAGAAATTCTATGACGTGGTGAGGAAAGCGATGGACCGGAATCGATGGCGAGAGTGTGTTCGTGCCCGAACAAAACCCACCAACCACGATCATCAGTCATGATGGATGCGACCAAGAAGAAGTATTTCCAAAATGCACAAATGTTATAAAGTCGTCAGTGAGCACATTAACATTAAATATACAGGGTGATTCATGAGACGTGAGCAGGACTAATCCTGCACACTCGGTAACTGATAATTGATCGATCACCGTCTTATTTAGATGAAACAACCACACTTTTTCGTATTTTTTTACTTTTTGGTGAGGGAAAATTTAATTCTCTACAATCATGGTCACCCTACAAGACCTAATTAATAAACATAAAACCTCATTAACCACAATGACAGCATTTGATTACGAAGAAAATAAACTGTCAAACTTGACTGAGATACGACTTTTCAAAAGTAGCCAGACCGTGATGACATTCAATATGACACAGAATATCGGTAGTTTAGTATTCTAATTTTAGGGTGACCATGCATGTCGTAAATAAATTAATAACCTTTTTTTTCAACACGACTAGAAAATTAACGTTAACCTCACTAATACTGATACGAAACAGTTGCTTATAATATACGAAATGCGCAGTGTTATTCCTGCTCACGTCTCCTGAATCACCCTGTATAATAAAGTGTACCATTGACTTTCCAACAGATGCATATTCTGAATAAAGGTACAAGCGCTTAAAAAAAGAATAAATCAACTAAGTACTAGTGTATTTACAATATATGTCAATTAATATGTATTACATTGATATTTTCAAAAACAATGGCTAATCTAATCTAACAATACGTGCAGAATGATTGGCTATTAGGGGTCATCCATTAATTACATCACACGTTTAGGGGGAGGGAGGGGGTCAAGAAGATGTGACATATTGTGACATGGGGGAGGGGGGAACACAAACTTTGTGACGACACTTTAACTTCTAACCGAAAATTTATTTAAATTATTTTATTCGGTGTACATTTAAATAACAAGTTTTTAAAACGATAATCGTTTTTATCCGTTTAATTTTCTTTCCTAAGCAGTTTTAGGTTAGAAAATTACTAATATTTATATCGTCAAAAATATTTTGATAATAAATATTAATAAATAAATAAATATTAATAATACTTAGGTACTCACTTAATTCGATTTGGCGATTTCGTAGAAAAAATGTGACGTCACACTAGGGGGGAGGGGTTTGCCAAATGTGACCAAGTGTGACAAGGAGGGGGGGAGGGGTCAAAAAACCTAGAAATTCGTGTGACGTAATTAATAATGGATGACCCCTTACAGAGTTAATTGTCTAAGGCCCACTTGCTCCATGCCACTAACCCAGGGTTAAGCGGTTTAACCGTCAACCCAGTGTCAAATTGTACTGGCAACCATGGTCACTCCAGGTTTAACCGGTTAACTCCGGGTTAGTGGAACGGTACAAGTGGGCCTAATGGTATCACATAAAAAATAATCTATCCTCCTAAGGCCCAAGGTCCTACCTATAGTACTTATTCAGTTGGATGAAATTTAAATCATGTTCAACTGGAACAGAGTTGCATTTCTTTTGTTTCTTTCAATTTTAAAACAAAACCAAAATCAACTCTATTCCCTGCACTAAACGTTCAAAATTCAGTGGCAAATTCTAGATTTTTCATTTCTATGGCTGGGCCTTAGGAGGCTAAAGTAACATTTGAGTAATGATGATGGTTTTATTATCATTAGTAGTTTAATAGCTGACACTGATGGAAACAGGTTTCGTAGGTACTTTTGACTTCGTTTACCGTTTAGCCACATGTAAATATCTGTTCGAAAAACAGCTTTATGCAAATAATCATAAGTCTCAATTTCAAAAGCTGCACTTACTTGGATGTATACGGCAGCTCACAGAACCGAAACTCAAGTCTTCGCTGAGAAGAGTGAAGTTGAATTTGTTGTTTGGAATCGAGATTCCTCTGAAGATAATGTCGGCTTCGGCATTGTCGTTCTTTATTTTAAATGAAAAGTTGACCCCTTCACGCGGTTTTACCTGTAAGGATTAATAACACTATACTAACCTCTGCCCGCGACTTCGTCCACGTATTAAAGCCTGTGAACACCGAATTGCGTGTGCGTGACGTGCATGTGCGCGTGCGCTAAAATGTTGGAGCCGCACATGCACACGTCACGCAAGCGGTGTGCCGTCTCTCATATGGATCTGTATATTACAACGCCGCACGTGCACGTCACGCACACGCAGCCGGTGTGCACAGGCCTTTAAGGATGACTCGCGCTAGAATGGCCCAGAGGGGCTACCGCGAATCCAGAAATTCATAAATTGCGGGGATCTCTTTTACTCCAATGAAGGCGTAATTAGAGTGACAGAGAAAAATGCCCGCAATTGACGATTTTCGATTTTCACGGTAGCCGTCCAGGTCCCGGCCAAGGCGTCCTGTCCGACGTTTCGTTTTTTAATGACGGGTGATCGGTGACAACAGAGGGCCTACGGTGAACCACGTTCGACGTGTTGCCTCTCTGTCGCACTTGTAAATTCGTACGTAAGTGTGACAGGGAGGCAACATGTCGAACGTGGTTGGAGGTAGGCCCTCAGTTGATCACGTGATATTATTTTCTAACCTCCTGAGTCCCTTATAAAGGATTTAATTCAAATCGAATTTTGTATTAAAATGGAATACCTAACTACAAGAAGGACCCAAATTCAAAACTGCAATAATGACAAGTGGGACTCAGGACTCTAATGAAAACGAAGGTTCGGACGCCTAGGCCCGGACCCGAACCATTCTAGGGTCATCATCCTTAAGCCACACTGTAAATATGTGTGCACTGTGCATACAGGCCACCATAGGGGTATATGTATATTATATAGACTGTAGTACTTAACCCTTTATAAGGCATAAGGGTGCCAGAAATTATGCAAAATTAAACCCTATTACTTAGAAATAAAGTGCAAAATCAGGTGGGAAATATGTGACGTCCCACGGGTAAAGGTACCTTAAGGCGGTTGGCGCTTACGCTATTATTAACGCCGCTCCAATATTATTGCGGCGCTATGCGACGTAAGCGCCAGCCGCCATAAGGTACCTTTTGCCATGGAACGTCACATATTCCCTCTGCCTTATAAAGGCCTAAGGTAGGTACTTACGGATACTTTGAGTAAAGACTGCTCAGTATCGACGTGAAGCGGTGCTGCGTTGTACGCTACTGGGGTCACCGTACTGGTCACCACTATGCCGTTCCTGTTCTCTGCGTAAAGCTTGCTGTGAACAACATTAGAAGCGGTGACTATGACGGTAGATACCATAGACCTAGTATTACATAGATGAGCTATACGCGTGCCTCCGTGAGGGAGAAAACATACGCAAAGCGACAATATTAAAAAACACGTTTTAACATTCCTGACAACATACCAAAAACAATCTACGTAATTCGGTCGGGTTATGTGTTGCCCTCCATAAACCATACTAAATTTTTGGTGGGGAACAAAAGTGAGACTGTGACAAGGACAAGCAGTAATACCGCTTTCTCTGCTACTCCTACTGAAATTCCCATAAGCGCATCTCGTTCGGTCGTTTGGCCCCTCCCCTGTGTCATCTCTATATTATTGTACCTCTATGGTAGGTACTCAATTGGAGTAAATACCACCGACTTCACCTATTCATTGCAGTGTAGGTACATATTAGGTATTACCAGTGCGGATATGATGGTCGTTCTTGTCTACGTGACAGCGTGATAAAACGGTGTTCGTCATTTTCTATCCCACGGAGTTAAAAAGTGACAGTTATTTTATCACGTAGATAAATGTGGATAAACCGATCCATAATACGCCTGCAGGTGTGGCTCACTCCGCGATTTCGTCGCTTTGCAACAGGTAACTACAAGCATACAACCACAGAATAACTAATGTGTAATGTACAACCAATTTTGGTGGCTAGCCATAAGCCGCGCGTGGGGCTGTCGCCACCTAGCGGCCGTATCTGTCCTGATCGTAACAGAGGCGTTTTGTTAGAGAGTGAGCCTTCTGTACCTAGTACTATTATTTATTCTGTGGTATTACTGGTGTTGAATTGTTGATCAGAACTGGTCATCTCTAGGTAGGTAGTGCGCTCTTCACGCAGAGTAAACTTACTAAAACGGCAGGAGGAACGTCCTACTAATAAAACCGGGCAAGTGCGAGTCGGACTCGCGCACGAAGGGTTCCGTACCATAATGCAAAAAAAACAGAAAAAAGCAAAAAAAAACGGTCACCCATCCAAGTACTGACCACTCCCGACGTTGCTTAACTTTGGTCAAAAATCACGTTTGTTGTATGGGACTTATGGGAGCCCCATTTAAATCTTTATTTTATTCTGTTTTTAGTATTTATAGCGGCAACAGAAATACATCATCTGTGAAAATTTCACCTGTCTTGTTATCACGGTTCGTGAGATACAGCCTGGTGACAGACAGACGGACGGACGGACGGACAGCGAAGTCTTAGTAATAGGGTCCCGTTTTACCCTTTGGGTACGGAACTCTAAAAAACTATCGAATGGCTGAGTGTTAAGTACCTATACTTAACGTCCTAATACTACATGTTTTCGTTTCGTGATGGCCACAAGTTATTTCATGGAATTAAACCGTAATCACTCAGATTTATCAGATAACAAATTTGTTCGCAGAACTAAGAGACCGTTGCAGTTTTGAAGTACCTACGTTTCATCGTTTTATAGATGTACCTATAGTTCGTTTTTTTAGCATTAGAAATAAGGTAAACAATCTTGATGTGTCTTTTAATTGAAAAACACATTTTAAAAATTAGTGTCGGCAAATATGTAACAATTATGAATCTAATACGATCATTTATATTCTTCTGCTTTGATAAGTAATAGTTTATGATTTTTAAAAAGCGGTTTTCAATTAAAAGACATGTCAAGATCGCTTACCTTCTTGCAAGTTCTTTCTAATGCTAAAAAAAACGAACTATAGGTACTGAGTGTAGGTACAGGTACGCACCAAATAGCATGTCCGATACTTCAGTTACCTAATCAATTAACTAGGTAATTACACCTACCTACCTAGGTGACCGAAAGCCTATACTTAGCTATAATACGATTGTAGGTACTTACAAGACAAGAGTGATAGAGAGGCAGACACCGAACTTACCAATATACCTACCTATAACTTATATTAAACTTTGAGTAAAATATATCTAAAGCCCCCTCCAGACTATGCGCGTGAATCGCGGGCGAAGCCGCGAACGCGAACGAGTGTGGAGGAGGCTTAACCCTGTGAAGGACATCGGTACTTATCTTCTATTCTACCTATAGGTATATAGGTACTTAAATAAGTGGTACGCCAATACAGAAGGATGCAATTAATGACATAGGTAATGAATGCAGCCAAAACATGATAATTGTGAATAAACCCGTTTTAGATACCTACTACGCTATTCCTCGGGCACCCTGCAGTACTAATTTCTGTGACCCTGCCTCTGTCTATACCTACTCCCTAAGACCCACTTGCACCATTTCACTATCCCGGGATTAACCGGTTAAACCTGGAGTTACCATGGTTACCAGTACAATTTGACACTGGGTTAACGGTTTAACCGCTTAACTCCGGATTAGGGGGATGGTGCAAGTGGCACTAAATGACCTAATTAGGCATTTACATGTATTTACACTGCCCGATCCTAAAAATAGTACGTAACTTAATAGCTATTCCCAATTTAACATCGTTACTTCCGGAATAAAATTACTATTTAAGTACGTATTTTTAGTGTTCCGTACAAAACTTTGCTCACGGAACACTTATGGGATCACTTCGGTCTTGTTTTTGTGAGGCATCCCCTCTCCCACACGTGAGTTGAGATTGAGAATCTCATGACTCCTCCACGATGAGCCAACGCCGGCCACTCCACGGGACGCATTTATGCGTTAGAGGGAGCAAGTGATATTGCTATCTCATTCTACCGCATGGCTGCTTCCCTTGGAGTGGCCGGCGTTGGCCCATCGTGTAGAGGAGCCATCAGATGAATATGTACCTACCTACCGCGAGCTGACATCTAACGAATGATTTAATTTATAAAGTGGCGGGTGGGTGTACATAATACCTACATACAGCAACCTACCTGCATTTTTCCATGATAAGGGATCATCCATTAATTACGTCACACGAATTTCTAGGTTTTTTGACCCCTCCCCCCCTCCTTGTCACACTTGGTCACATTTTGCAAATCCCTCCCCACCTGGTGTGACGTCACATTTTAGGCAATTTTGTTTTCAACGAAATCGGCAATACTAATTCGGCATTATTTTTTATTATAAAAAAATATTTTTGGTAAAAGAAATATTAGCAATTTTATAACAAATATATAAGTTTTCAAAACCAATTATGAACGAAAATTACCTACTTCCATAACCTCATTATTTAAATGTACAGCGAATAAAATAATATAAATTAATTTTTGGTTACTGATGAATAGTGATGAAGTTAAAATGACGTCACAATGTTTGTGACTCCCCCCTCCCCCTAGTCACAACATGTCACATTTTCTTGACCCTCTCCCTCCCCCTAAACGTGTGACGTAATTAATGGATGACCCCTAAGGAGAAATTGTGTGTATAGACTGTATAGGTAGGTATAAATACAAATATTACAAATATACACCATGACCTTGACTTTGACTTCTTAAATTGAAATTGAAAGCTACTTTTCACGCTTTTGCGACATCGTTGTGTCTGCGACAACTTTTTAATAAAGTGTGCTGTAAATATTTTATATTTTATAAAGAGTAGGCAGGTAGGTACTCACTTAATTTTCCCAAGTTGGTCCAAGAGTAAGTTCTTCAGATGCTTCTGCGATTGCTCATGATCTGCTTCCACATTATCCTCCAAACACACCCCACATCGCGGAGCCATGTCAATTTCTGCAAGTACACAAGTTACACAACAATTAGAGAAAACACGACGAGCTACCGCCCGGGACGGAGTGCTGTCCAGAATTACGCAATAATATCGAAGGTAAGTTAGAACGATAACTGAAGACAATTTGTGAGCCTTAAGACAACAGCATAAGGTTCAGTATTGGCCAGATAAATAACAGTGCTTTTACTTACATTTCCTGGAACTCTCGGGTATCGTAGGTATCGTATTCACCCTGTTTAGCTAATATGCAGTTCTCACCCACACGCGGTAGATACTCGTAGATTACTGTTACATTAATTCACATGTAGTTGCCAAGCATTAATTAATATTTAACAGCTATTTATACTTTACAAAACATAAGATGTAAACAAACAAAGTAAACGTCATCAGACGTCACGCCGCGATTAGTTATAGAAACCAAATGAACGTCTGAATACTCTGAATGATAAATATAAGTTTATTGAATGCGATGAGTCATTTATCAACTAATAAAATAGAAAAAATAGTAAATCCACAGAATAAAATAATAGTACTACCGTAGTAAATCCCAAAATATGAGATTAGTGTTGCCACAAAAATAAATCGCTATAAAAAGCGGCCTTTTTTTATGCCGATTCAACAAAACAAAATATTGCCGACATAGAAAACGGAAACGGCACTACGGGGTGGGGGAGGATAATAACTAGAGATGCAACGGATAGTAAAGTTATTGTTTGGGCTCATACCGGATATTCGGCCTGACCATCGGCCGAATATTCAGCCGGCGGAACTATACCTACGTTTCGGTTTTTCAGGTGCACATTGTGCAGGTTTTGACCTGTTTCGTAGTGAACATTCACGCGGACTAGTTTCTAGGTTCGAAATGAACGCGCGTGCAAGTCAGTGGAATGTTAAAATAGTTATAAAATAATAAACGAGTACGGTTATGACCCTGACTGTTTCTTATTCCAATTTTGTTTACTCCGAAATAAAGCAATGTTACGGTATTCGGCCGGATGTTAAAATAATGGCCGGATACCGGCGGATAAGGCGGATAGTGGCCTACTATCCGGCCGGATACCTGATAGTAACCGAATATCCGGTACATCTCTAATAAATAATAATAACCGATTCAAGCGCAAGTTTCTGGGCCACGTGACGCGTTCGGCCAATCAGAAAGCACTTCTGATTAATTAATCAATGATTTAGTCAATTGACGTTTAGAATTATGTTATTGTATTTAGATTGAGCAATAAAATAATAATTCAATTTGGAAAAAGGGCAAGTAGGTACAAGAAAAAATCAACAACGATTATTTAAAAGAAACCACGAAATCAATAATTAATAGGATAAATAAATAAATATTATAGGACATTTTTACACAAATTGACTAAGCCCCACGGTAAGCTCAAGAAAGCTTGTGTTGTGGGTGCTCAGACAACGATATATATTATATATAAATACTTAAATACGTAGAAAACAACCATGACTCAGGAAAAAATATATGTATCATCATACAAATAAATGCCCTTACCAGGATTCGAACCCGGGACCATCGGCTTCATAGCCAGGGTCACTACCCACTAGGCCAGACCGGTCGTCATATGATAGACAAAGAAACTTGGAATCTGCTCAAGTGCAGCAATGTACCGTATGATGATGATGGGCGATAATTTGATGGCTCCTCTATACGATGGGCCAAGCCAACGCCGGCGTTGGCCCATCGTCAGGCGTGGCTCACTCCGCGATTTCGTCGCTTTGCTACAGGTAGCTAAAAGTACGTCCGTTCGACCCCAATTTTGGGGTTTGCCATAAGCCGCGCGTGGCGCTGTCGCCACCTATACCTCGTTTTTTTAGCATTAGAAAAAAGGTAAACAATCTTGATGTGTCTTTTAATTGAAAAACACGTTTTAAAAATAAGTTACGGCAAATATGTAACAATTATGAATCTAATACGATCATTTATATTCTTCTACTTTCATAAGTAATCGTTTTTGGTTTATAAAAAGTGTTTTTCAATTAAAAGACATGTCAGGATCGCTTACCTTCTTGCAAGTTCTTTCTAATGCTAAAAAAACGAACTATAGCGGCCATATCTGTGCTGATCGTGACAGACGAGTTTTGTTAGAGATCTAGTGAGTCTTCTGTACCTAGTACTATTATTTATTCTGTGCCATCGTGAAGAGGAGCCATCAGTTGACGTCTTTGGTAGTCAAGGGTAAAGGTAGGGGACACTGTAGGTGACCATACAGAGTTGTAGGTGGTGAATCGCCTTTCTTGATAAAAACAAACAATATTTTTGATTTTCTTTTATTAAAAAGTATATTATCAAATTACAGCCTTGTTCCATCTTTCTTCGCCAAATAACTCTACAAACATTTCTTTATTATATGAAATGGCCTTCATGCCCGGTAGGAATGATTAATAAAAACATCAAAAAATATTCATTTTACCACTAAACGACCTAACACTAATTTTAAGGTCATCACAGACATCATAATAGTTGTAGTGCATCAAACTTTTAAAAAATCTCCATTTTCCTTCAATGAGTTCAAATTGTTTTCCATCGTATTTTCACGGAAACGTTCGTATTTGTCATGCTACTTCCGTCAATTTAACCTCAGTACTTTTTGTACCGAGACTGACTGAAATAGCAAGACACGTTCGTAAGTTTCCGTCTTATACGACGGAAAATAATTATGCACAATATGCACTATATCTGTAAAGATTATTTAGCCTAGTTCCTACAGCTGTCAGGTGCAAAATTATAAGAAAAGTTCTCAAGAGAAATACAATAGATAAGTAAAACAAAAGAGAATTGACAATACAGATTTTGGATTAATGATTTAGATATTAATTTTCATTTTATTTTAGCGCGTGAAACTTTTTTGTTAGGAAAGATAACGTTAATTTAGCATGCTCTTCCTTTGAAACCAGTAGGTATGTACTCTCAAAATAATGGAAATCTCAGGGCCTATCGCGAACCACGGTCGACCCGTTGCCTCCCTGTCACACTTACGTACGAATTTATAAGTGCGACAGAGAGGCAACGCGTCGAAGGTGGGTCGCGGTAGGCGCTCTGGGCCTATAGACGCTTTATCACTGTCGAATAGTAACTAAACTATGTGAGTATACTTACATACTTGTTTAGAATATTGATTATGATATAAATATAAATAAAAAGAACAGTGTATATGTCTTATGATAATAGGGATTACGAAGAAAAGGTTTATAAAATCTCAAAAAGTAACTTAGAAAATATCATTAACAAACTCAAGTAATAGAGATTTGAGTATGAAACAAGAATAGAAATAACAAAGTATAGTTGTTGTTCTTTTATGATAGCTAATGAATGATACATAGTAACGAATAAAGGTAACATTTGCGCATCCATTTAGCACACACTTATATTATAACAAACAATTATTGTACGTATGCTTAAAACTACTTTTCTTTTCGTACAAAAATGCAGTCTCTTCTGCAATCGTCTCAATCGGAAATATCCTCCTAAGGCCCATGGTCCTACCTAAAGTACTTATTCAGTTAGATGAAATTTAAATCATATTCAATTGGAACAGAGTTGCATTTGTTTCGTTTCTTTAAATTTTCAAACTAAACCAAATATCAACTCTATTCCCTGCACTAAAGGTTCAAATTTGGCAAATTATGGGTTTTTCATTTGTATGGCTTGGCCTCAGGACGATATAACCTTGACGATACTATGGCAATAGGACTTTGGCAAATGGCGTAATGGCAGGATAAACTGTCGACAACTGCTTTAGATTAATAACATAAGTGAAACATAAAAATAATTATGTTTTGACAGATATGCTAAGTATAACGGGTCAAAGGTCAAGTATTGGAAAGTTAATTATATTTGTCAAGGATGTTTAATGAGTAATTAATGTAATTAGTTAATAAAGATACTGACGAGACTTTGTATCAATCAATAAATTACAGTTTTTAACAAAACTATAAATATTGTTAACTACAAAGTCTTGTAATTATTTACTAAAGTGATTTGCGGGCCTATAGTTCGTTTTTTTAGCATTAGAAAGAACTTGCAAGAAGGTAAGCGATCTTGGCATGTCTTTTAATTGAAAAACGCTTTTTAAAAACTAAAAACTATTACTTATGAAAGCAGAAGAATATAAATGATCGTATTAGATTCATAATTGTTACATATTTGCCGTAACTTATTTTTAAAATGTGTTTTTCAACTAAAAGACACATCAAGATCGTTAAACGAGGTATAGAATGGTTTCGCTTTCATAGTCTATCATTGTGGTCGCTAATTTTATGTAGAATCACTCGTGACACTAAGATAAAAGAGCAACCATCATACAGATACATTTTGCATACTAAGTAACACTTATAAACATTGGCAATATCACAGTTTTAAACAAATGGAACATAGCAATGAAAGTGTGGATAGGTTAAAAGTGTTTAAACACTATTTTTAACGTCTAGAGATGCCGTCCTAAAATAAAAATCATATTTATGAATGGCAATCAATGGACTTACAATATAGTGGTTTAAGTATATAACTTGTGTTTATAAGTTTTAGTTTTAGATTAACAGACAATATCATCCTGCCCTTGCCATTCAAACCCCAAAATTAAACAAACATTAAACTTAACAATCTATTTGAAACTCTCTAATACTAGGACTTATAATAATGACTCCGGAATAATCTCACTAAAGTTCGCATAACAAACAACAATTATGTAAATTTTAACGTGTCTATTCGTATCAAAATATACTTAACAATGGAATTTAAGAATCTTGTAAAACCAAATAATTTTTTTAATTATGGTGCACAAGGATTCATAAGAATAACAAAACAGTAAAATGGTTTTTTTTTTACTTTGTGTCTATGTGTAACAATGTATAGTTCGTTTTTTTTACCATTAGAAAGAAGGTAAGCGATCTTGACATGACATTTTAAAAATTTGTAACTCTTAGTTAGGAAAGCAGAAGGATATAAATGATCGTATTAGATTCATAATTGTTACATATTTGGCGTGACTAATTTTTAAAACGTGTTTTCCAATTAAAAGACACATTAAAATTGTTTACCTTATTTTCTAATGCTAAAAAAACGAACTATAAATAATCTCTGTCTGTAACAATCAGTACACAACAATGAACCTTATCTCACTGAAATAAGGCATACAATAACTTTCTTTTCCACCCATGTCCCCCCTCCCCCCTCACTTAACTATCCCGGAGTCTACCTTAACCTTAATCTTACTGCTTCTTTTCCTTCTCATCTTTGGGCTTCGGTTTCAGCTGCTCTGATATGCGACACCTGTTGAACCTTGTTATCGCGACCTGAAACCAACAGAAAGTTTCATTGACTGTGGTAAGGTTAGGTTGAGAACCTTGAACTTTTTTCATAATAAGCCATACTCTAAACTTGTGATATTATAAATGCAAAAGTGTGTCTGTCTGTTACCTCTTCACGCTAAAGCCGCTGAACCGATTTAGTTTAAGGACATAGGATAGTTTTTAAGTTGGAAATCATCCATGAAAAGAGTGCAAAGGGAGATGGAGCAGGGGTGCGAAACTCCTGACTTCGATCAAACTCGGCTTCGCTCGGCTCAGCATTGCTCCGAGCAATAATTAAGGTTGGCACCACTTGACTTCCTATTGCGTGCACGACCACAGATAAGATAATCACTTGATTTTTGACAACCCTATATAGCCGAAAGGGATAGTGCCATATATTAGAAAGGGACAGCATGATTCGACCCTGAACCGCTGTCAAACTTCGTTTTTGTAGGAAGTTTCCTTTCTGTACGGTAGTACTATTAATTATTCTGTGGATGGAGTTGAAAGAGTTAATGAATTGCCCAATAATTAAAGTAAGCAACGCGCGAATTGAATGATTGCTATTAGCATTATCCAGGCGCTGTACCTACTTTAGCTGCTGTCACTAATTCCACGCAGACGAAGTCGCGGGAAAAGGTACTATCTAGCTAAAGTGTAGAATAAAAGGAAAAAGAGGGATATTTACGTATTATTATTGTGTTGTATGGTTCGCTGTCAGTATTTAGTTTAGTCTTCTTTATATATTAGCCTTTGTCCCTGGTCAGGCAGGTCGGGTCGCCGATGATCACCAGCTTGACTTGAGTTAGGTAATAGTTACCAGTTGGGGTCCTTGCTGTGGGCCATGTAACGGCGCCATTTATAGTCTCGGGTCAGGTTATTCGGGTTAAAGTTGAGTAGGGGTGGTATTCCACCTATCCAATTTCTTTGTCCAATGTATATTGCGTCTCACATTTTGCTTAATGAGCGGCGCCATTTCTAGTCTCGGGTCAGGTCGGGTTACTCGGATTAAAGTTGTGTTAGTTGTTACCTCATTGAGGATCTTAGAGGTCCTCTCTATCTGCTCGCACTCGTGGCCGAAGTAGCAGTTGAGCTCCTTGCAGTGGGTCATGTAGCGGCGCCATTTCTTGTCTCGGGTTTCTCGGGTTAAAGTTGAGTTAGTTGTTACCTCATTGAGGATCTTAGAGGTCCTCTCTATCTGCTCGCACTCGTGGCCGAAGTAGCAGTTAAGGTCCTTGCAGTGGGTCCTGTAGCGGCGCCATTTCTTGTCTCGGGTTACTCGGGTTAAAATTGAGTTAGATATTACCTCATTGAGGATCTTAAAGGTCCTCTCAATCTGCTTGCACTCGTGGCCGAAGTAGCAGTTGAGCTCCTTGCAGTGGGTCCTGTAGCGGCGCCATTTCTTGTCTCGGGTTACTCGGGTTAAAGTTGAGTTAGTTGTTACCTCATTGAGGATCTTAGAGGTCCTCTCTATCTGCTCGCACTCGTGGCCGAAGTAGCAGTTGAGCTCCTTGCAATGGGTCATGTAGCGGCGCCATTTCTTGTCGCGGGTCAGGCAGCTCGGGTTGCCGATGATCACCAGCTTGGATTTGGCTCGGGTTAGGGTCACGTTGAATCTCTGTAATGCATAAATTAATTTAGATCTTTATCATCATCACAAAGGATTCGGTCTATACACTCGTGCCTACCTACGCGGTAGACATAATACGGTTAAATGAAAATGCCCATTAGCATTCCTTTGTCTAAGCTACAGTCAAAATAGTGCGGTTAAGAGTTCTGAATGATTCACGGTTAGTTTCACTAGACTTATATCGAACCCGTGAACAAGAGGAATGTAACTGCTTCAAAATATCGGGAGCTCGAAAACTATACAAAAGGTAATCACGGTTCATATCCCGGTCGATATAAGTCTAGTTTCTTTACCTTGTCGTCCACAAGGAAGCCGAGCCCGCATTTCTTTATTAGTCTAGGAGCCGGCAGTTAGCCCGCACGGAATATGACTCGTTTCTCCTTCCCTTGGAACGCTTCGACGGTGCCAACTTCGATCTCATCGTAGCCCGAGCTCATGAGACACGGTTTCATCTTATTTGTTTACCTTGTCGTCCACTAGGAAGCCGAGCCCGTATTTCTTTATTAGTCTAGGAGCCGGCAGTTAGCCCGCACGGAGTATGACTCGTTTCTCCTTCCCTTGGAACGCTTCGACGGTGCCAACTTCGATCTCATCGTAGCCCGAGCTCACGAGCCACGTTTTCATCTTATTTGTTTACCTTGTCGTCCACTAGGAAGCCGAGCCCGTATTTGGCATCGTAGTCTAGGAGCCGGCAGTTGGCGCGCACGGTGGACACGAGTATGACTCGTTTCTCCTTTCCTTGGAACGCTTCGACGGTGCCGACTTCGATCTCATCGTAGCCCGAGCTCATGAGCCACGATTTCATCTTGTACACCTGAGAATATTCAAAGAGCAACATGTGTTAGTATATTGCACCCATCAGCTGGAAAGTCGGTCAAACTCGCCGCCAGGTTCACAATGATCAGATCGACGCGTCACATACAAAGAGTTTTTTTTTATTGTCCGTCCTGTTTTTGCTACTCATCATGTCTTAGTGCTTAGTGCATGCTTATGTCAGTCGCTACAAAATGCATTCAAAGCGTACCATTTTTTCTTTGGCCGGCCAAGGTAAAGACTTTGGCTCGGAGGCTGTGTATGGTTAATACGACAATCAATTTAGGTGATTGCGTCGCGCTGGGCGCATTTGGCAGATGACATATGGGTAGGTACTATACAACAAGTATATTGAGTATAGAAAATGAAATTCAAGTATTCAAAATCAATCGTACGATAAGCGAAGTTTTTCACATTTCACAGTCCCCCGGCGCGTCTGTCTGTGTGTTTGTATTTTCATGGTAAACTCAAAAACTACTGAACGGATGTTCATGCAGTTTTCACCTATCAATAGAGTGATTCTTGAGGAAGGTTCAGGTGTATAATTTGTTAACTTGTGCGAAGCCGGGGCGGGTCACTAGTTAGTCTTATAAAATTATTACTGACCTGTCTGATGTAGGGAGCGATGACGCCGATGTCCACCGGCTTGACGTTGTGCTGTTCTATCAGAGCCTTCGTGTATCTCTTCAGCATGTCCAACTCCTTTTCGTTGAAGAAGCTATGAACCAAACAGTTTAGTACAACTATTACTAACTATATATATAATAAGTAAAACGTATGAAATTTTTTAATCCGACCAGATTTACCTTATTAACAATTATTTCAGATTTATTTATTACACAACATATGAATGCAGTATAGTCAACCTCAAAGATATTTATTTATTTATTTATTTTATTTACATGGTGAACCAACAGCTATAACTATGCTAATAACAACATCAATAGTGACACAGAGCCAATTATAGGATCTCACCACTCATATGTTTACACTTTTACTCTACACACACCTTATTCCTTTATATAGGGCGAAATATGGTGGTCGTACCTGGGGGCTTTGCCCATCCTCTGCTCCCGGGAGTTGACGGCGTGGAACACCACCGCGCGCTCGCCGCCCGGCAGCCCGAGGACGCTGCGCCGGCTCAGCGGGTCCACTGGAGCCAAGGGCTGGTACCAACAGAAAGTTAAACATTTAACCCATGGAGCGCTCTACTGTCACACGTGTCATAGTAGTTAGTATAGGAGTTCCATACTACTGTGATACCGGGGCGCTCAGGGCCGTCTTAACCTTTCATCTGTCTAAGCACTGATCAGTGCATACGAATTAAAATCCTTTGTTTAATACAATAGGTTTAAATTCGTTTGCACTGATCAGTGCTTAGACATACGAAGGGTTAAACTATGCTGGGGCCTCTGGGCACATAAGTATTTGGGGCCCTTTTGGAAAGTAAAAGAAGCTATTTTTCTACTACGATCGTCTATTTATCAAATATATGGTAATCAAATATACTGTTTCTGTCTGTCCTTCTGGGTCCCCTGAGGATGGGTCGGGGTCTCATGGTAAAGATGGTACTCAGTGGCGTAGCTAGCATGGGTGGCACCCGGTGCGGAAATTGTGGGTGTCACCCCAAAATTCAATCAAACTTGTAAAATTTAAAAAGAGTAATTGTAATTTACGTTAAATAGCTCAGGATTTACTCCGTCGCTTTCATTTTACATGATTTTACGAATTTTTATAGGTGGCACTACTGATGTTCACGGTCGGGTGTCACCCCTAAATAGTTGACACCCGGGGCGGACCGCCCCCGCCGCCCGCCACTGACGGTACTGTCTACGGGTTAACGGCATCAACTCGTGAAACTAGTCGGTAATTACATACTTTAAGCAAATCTGGCGGCCTAGCCACGGTGACGATCGCTTGCGCTTCGCAATCGGATCTCTTTGTGTCTCTCTATCACTATTTCATATTAGTGTGACAGTGACAGTTGTGTTTCGAATGCTACGTACCGATAGCGATTGGCATGTTGTCTACGGGGCCTTGTGATATGAGGATTCGTGCTCAAAACTTGGCATTCCTGGTAAGGATATGGGTAGACGGTGGTAATAAGCTAGAATATTTTTTGCTTATACGTTACTTAACTAGGTTGGTTCGTGGGGCAGAGGCGCACAGATGCTCCACAAGGCGCTCAGGAAACGGCTGAGAGAGGTAACGGGCGACCCCCGCGCGGGCAGCTTTCTCGCGCAGAGAATTGCAATCGCAATCCGGCACGGGAACGCTGCCTGCGTGTTGGGCAGCGACGCTGCAGGCTGCGAGGGTATCAAAATTTGGTGCCCTCGGGAGGGTGGCACCAAATTTTGATAGGTAATTTTAATTTTAGTTCTTTTAATTGTAGTTAAGTAGTTTTATATTCCTGTTTATGTATACTCCAATTAAAAGTTTCTCGGTTCATGAAGTGGTACTCACCACCAGGTTGTCGTCGTAGAACATGTTGTTGGGCAGGGCGAGGATGTCGGGGTCGTTCCGGAAGTTCTTCACCAGCATGGTGATGTAGTTGGGGTCCGACTCGTACAGGTTCGCGTAGTCGGTCTTCAGGCGTTCCATCAGCGATTTACCTAGAATATACATTCAGTTAGAGAGCGTGTGCTTCAAATGTGTGTATGCAATCAGTGGCGGATTTGCAGTCTTTGCCGCCCTAGGCCCGAGGCCCTGTAGCCGCTCCTTTCAAGGCACCCATAATATTGACTACATTTGAGTTATTTCTCGTTACCATCAGCGAATTTTTTGTCACAATTTGCCGCCTCTAAATATCTTGCCGCCCTAGGCCCAGGGCCAATCCGCCACTGTATGCAATGCACTATTATGGAATTTTAACATCGATCAATAGTTTTTATTAGAAACTTGTGACCCCAAAGTGAATCTTTTATTCGTCTAGATAGTAAAGCAAATAATGTCACTTATAGGACTTACACCACTCGGATCAACTTTGTAGCTATTTAAAATTCCTCAAACAAATGACAACCATTGTAGATCCGTAGCTTCTTCTTCTTCTTTTCTTCTTCTTATAGTAGACTACTTAGGACCTGTGTACCTATAAAATTAATATCAGAGGCCCTACCCTACCACGAGAAACGTTTATAAAACAGATAGTGTCGCTCACCCAGCCCGCGGTCCTTGGCGTCGCGGCTGATACACACGGGGCCGAGCTGCATGGGGTCGCCGGCCAGCACCAGCAGGCCCGCCGGCGCCAGCAGCCTCGTCACCGGCACCAGCGTGGCGGGCTCCGACGCCTGCGCCGCCTCGTGATGGACAGACAGTGTCGCTCACCCAGCCCGCGGTCCTTGGCGTCGCGGCTGATACACACGGGGCCGAGCTGCATGGGGTCGCCGGCCAGCACCAGCAGGCCCGCCGGCGCCAGCAGCCTCGTCACCGGCACCAGCGTGGCGGGCTCCGACGCCTGCGCCGCCTCGTGATGGACAGACAGTGTCGCTCACCCAGCCCGCGGTCCTTGGCGTCGCGGCTGATACACACGGGGCCGAGCTGCATGGGGTCGCCGGCCAGCACCAGCAGGCCCGCCGGCGCCAGCAGCCTCGTCACCGGCACCAGCGTGGCGGGCTCCGACGCCTGCGCCGCCTCGTGATGGACAGACAGTGCCGCTCACCCAGCCCGCGGTCCTTGGCGTCGCGGCTGATACACACGGGGCCGAGCTGCATGGGGTCGCCGGCCAGCACCAGCAGGCCCGCCGGCGCCAGCAGCCCCGTCACCGGCACCAGCGTGGCGGGCTCCGACGCCTGCGCCGCCTCGTGATGGACAGACAGTGTCGCTCACCCAGCCCGCGGTCCTTGGCGTCGCGGCTGATACACACGGGGCCGAGCTGCATGGGGTCGCCGGCCAGCACCAGCAGGCCCGCCGGCGCCAGCAGCCTCGTCACCGGCACCAGCGTGGCGGGCTCCGACGCCTGCGCCGCCTCGTGACGGACAGACAGTGTCGCTCACCCAGCCCGCGGTCCTTGGCGTCGCGGCTGATACACACGGGCCCGAGCTGCATGGGGTCGCCGGCCAGCACCAGCATGCCCGCCGGCGCCAGCAGCCCCGTCACCGGCACCAGCGTGGCGGGCTCCGACGCCTGCGCCGCCTCGTGATGGACAGACAGTGTCGCTCACCCAGCCCGCGGTCCTTGGCGTCGCGGCTGATACACACGGGCCCGAGCTGCATGGGGTCGCCGGCCAGCACCAGCATGCCCGCCGGCGCCAGCAGCCCCGTCACCGGCACCAGCGTGGCGGGCTCCGACGCCTGCGCCGCCTCGTGATGGACAGACAGTGTCGCTCACCCAGCCCGCGGTCCTTGGCGTCGCGGCTGATACACACGGGCCCGAGCTGCATGGGGTCGCCGGCCAGCACCAGCATGCCCGCCGGCGCCAGCAGCCCCGTCACCGGCACCAGCGTGGCGGGCTCCGACGCCTGCGCCGCCTCGTGATGGACAGACAGTGTCGCTCACCCAGCCCGCGGTCCTTGGCGTCGCGGCTGATACACACGGGCCCGAGCTGCATGGGGTCGCCGGCCAGCACCAGCATGCCCGCCGGCGCCAGCAGCCCCGTCACCGGCACCAGCGTGGCGGGCTCCGACGCCTGCGCCGCCTCGTGATGGACAGACAGTGTCGCTCACCCAGCCCGCGGTCCTTGGCGTCGCGGCTGATACACACGGGCCCGAGCTGCATGGGGTCGCCGGCCAGCACCAGCATGCCCGCCGGCGCCAGCAGCCCCGTCACCGGCACCAGCGTGGCGGGCTCCGACGCCTGCGCCGCCTCGTGATGGACAGACAGTGTCGCTCACCCAGCCCGCGGTCCTTGGCGTCGCGGCTGATACACACGGGCCCGAGCTGCATGGGGTCGCCGGCCAGCACCAGCATGCCCGCCGGCGCCAGCAGCCCCGTCACCGGCACCAGCGTGGCGGGCTCCGACGCCTGCGCCGCCTCGTGATGGACAGACAGTGTCGCTCACCCAGCCCGCGGTCCTTGGCGTCGCGGCTGATACACACGGGCCCGAGCTGCATGGGGTCGCCGGCCAGCACCAGCATGCCCGCCGGCGCCAGCAGCCCCGTCACCGGCACCAGCGTGGCGGGCTCCGACGCCTGCGCCGCCTCGTGATGGACAGACAGTGTCGCTCACCCAGCCCGCGGTCCTTGGCGTCGCGGCTGATACACACGGGCCCGAGCTGCATGGGGTCGCCGGCCAGCACCAGCATGCCCGCCGGCGCCAGCAGCCCCGTCACCGGCACCAGCGTGGCGGGCTCCGACGCCTGCGCCGCCTCGTGATGGACAGACAGTGTCGCTCACCCAGCCCGCGGTCCTTGGCGTCGCGGCTGATACACACGGGCCCGAGCTGCATGGGGTCGCCGGCCAGCACCAGCATGCCCGCCGGCGCCAGCAGCCCCGTCACCGGCACCAGCGTGGCGGGCTCCGACGCCTGCGCCGCCTCGTCGATGAACAGGTGCGACATCTGCAGCTTGTGTTGAGCCTGCGCGCGGGGACTGCGGGAGAAACAGGCAACTACATTTTCAATTATTCAAGTTTATCAATCAAGTTTAATTAGTGGGGAGACACTCTTCCCTTCGGTCGAACTCGGTACCATTCAGCTCAACATTGCTCCGAGCAATTATTAGGGGTGGCACCACTTGACTTCATTTTGCGTGCATGACCAGAGATAAGATCACTTGAATTTTAACGACCCTAAATAGCCGATAGGGATAAAGTCAATTCCAATAGAACTTGCTAACTATGCAAACAACGTAATTTTGTTTTATCACTGTTTCTCTTTGAATTTTCACAGCACCTCATCAAATACCATTGAAACCATACACATATACACTATTGAAACGATCCGTTCCGTAAAATACATAAATATGTAACTGTGTCTTGGATATTTAGTTAAAAGTTTAAAATGGTTTCATAAGTTAGGTTAGTAGGACCTGATGGAATGGCGGTTTTGTTTCTTTTAAATTCTACAATCGTCTATGATGGGTAGTGTTGTGACTAAAGTTTGTAATATAAACCCGCTACACACTACCCAACCCACGCTCTGTGCCTACCGCCACGGTTATAAAATACATCAATACATCATTCTTAAGTACTAATTTGTCTTCTGATCGTGATTAAACAAATTAAAAATAAGAAACTACTTGATTTTTACTTTTGGTATTTTATTATTCGATATGGTTTGACATTAGTAAAGTAGTAAGTAAGAGTCTTGCCCATCACTAATAAATTGATAATTAAGAGACAATTTCAATATGGCGGTTTGTTTACATAGTTAGCAAGTTCTATTGAAATAGACTTTAGGGCCATATATTAGATTCTTATAGGGATAGCATGATTCGACCCTGAACCGCTGTCAAACTTCGAGTTTGTAGGAAGTGTCCTTTCTGCACGTTAGTACTACTTATTATTTATTCTGTGGTTTTAGCAACACCTCAATAACTGCCGATGGATCATACAGGATGTAACAAAAATAGTGGGGATCCTTTTAACACGTTGATTGCCACATCACGCGACGTCGCGTGATGCAGTCCATTACCCTGTGGCCGATGACGCGATGTCGCGTGATAAAGCCTTACAATTTTGTTCGCGCTGAAAAAATAGTGGCCGTAGCGTATTGGCTTATGGCATTAGTTTTGGCCACTAGAGAAGGGATTTACCTATTCGACATTCGTTGGCCATCTCGGTATGTTCGCCATTTTTGGCTTGGCAATCAACGTGTTAAAGGCATATTCAGTATCGTGTTCTGATAAGAATAAGTAGAAGAAAAAATTGTATACCCTAAAACAGATCCCGACGACTATTTTTGTCACATTCTGTTGGTGGGTCCGCATAGAACGACCCGCCTCGCGAGGTAATTGCCGCACAAAGCAGTTTGATCTATTTAGACGCGATTGCGGGCGAGCGTGCGTATGCCTCGAGCGAGGCAAGTCTACAAGGACCACGCTGCTTCGTGCGGTAATTTCCTCGCGAGGCGGCTTGTCAGTGTAACGCCTCGGATACTTCATATGTGACACTCACGTGCCATATTTAGCAGCGTGCAGCAGAGTGGTGACAACGACGCGATAGGAGGACAAGGCGTAGTTGCTGACGGAGTACGAATTCTCGTATTTAGTGCCGTTGGACACGGGTGCTAGTTCTGATGGCATCACGCTCCTGCGGAAATAAGTACATAAATAGTAACCAAACCAACGTTCGTGTATTAAGAAATAAATATGCATCATATTCTAAATAGGATGTTATAAGGAAGGCCTAACTTAAGGTAATATATTAGACAAAAGTGCCGTTTATGAACACTACGGGTTATTCCCAGTAGTTACCACCAAGTTGTTACGAGTGGTAACTACTGGGATTTTTTTCCCCAGTAGTTACCAGTGGTAAAAGGTGGGAAAAAAAATCCCACTAGTTACCACTGGTAACAACTTGGTTGTAACTAGTGGGAATAACCCAACGCTACTAATAATTATAGAAGATTTTTGGTCTCTTTTATAGCTGTATTCTTAAAAAAATTATCAGAGTTAAGCTATATCTTGGTTACCTTGCATGCTCAAAAGTAACGTTGGTGAATTGGTCTACAATTACTGTTTTATAATAATTATCTGTTAAATGAGTATTCAAGTGAAAACCAAAACTAAAGTCATAAGAAGCAATGTGAATCTTACCAAACCCTAGACTGAGAGTTAGCGCGCAGGATGAAATTGTTAATGTTAAGCTCCTTGTTATATTTGAGAAGCATGAGCGCGATGTGGTCGGCCGCCATGTTGGAATCCGTGCACACCATCACGCGGTTCTTCGAGCTGTATAGGACTATCTGGAAACAGATGGCCGTGACAATTTTTACCACACTTTTTTTGCTCGAATGCCTTTTTTGGCAGTTTTTATTGGTAATCGATACCGCCGCCACATAACGTTGATTTTGTGAAGATTTGGGTCCACACAGAACGAGCCGCCTCGTGAGGAAATTGCCACGCGAGGCAGCTCGGTCCGTGGGGCAGATGTGCCTCGCCCGAAGCACTTTACGCAGACCGAGCTGCTGCTGCTGCTGCTCCTATGAACCCGCCTATTCATCATTTCAGAGCGAGTTAATAATTCTAATAAATGAATGTATCGTGACGTCACGTCACACGTTACATCTTTTAATAACTCTGTAATATCAAATTGATCTGACGTTTTCTAAAGGGTTCAGACGAGATGACACACAAAGCGAAGCACTATGGATTGATAGGGTTAAAAACGATAAGTTACTGGTCAGTAAGGTCACAGAGTAGTATAGTCGCAAAAGTCTGCAGCGGATTTGATAGCCCACGCAGTGTAAGTGTTATTTATACGTCATAATTTCATAGAAGTTTGACGTTTAAAATGACACTTGCACTGCGTGGGCTATCAAAATCGCTGCAGACTTTTTAAAGTCTAACTCTATTTTTAAGGCGTTCAAGCGTTGACAGTGCCTCGTTTCTTAATAAAAAAAGCATCAGTTGTTCGGTCGTTTGTGTTCACAATGAAGCGCAGCACACTACAGGCCTAGCGTTCAAAGGATTAAAAGAACCATTCTAAAGAATGAACAGACTGTAAAATGGTACCTGTATGATGGCCTCGACGATGGTCATGGTCTTGCCGGTGCCGGGCGGCCCGTACACCATGTAGGGCGCGCGGCGGGAAGTCCCCGACAGTATGTGCTGCACGGCCAGCCGTTGCTCTTCGTTGTTCTTGATCAGGGGGTTGTACCATCTGTCGATTCATAGTTAATATAGTTATAGTTCGTTTCTTTTAGCAGTAGAAAGAAGGTAAGCGATCTTGACAGGTCTTTTAACCCACAAATTTTTATTAATTATACAATTTTTAGTAATAAAAGCGTGCAGTAGTGTATGGCTTATGGTGACTAAAATAAGGGAAAACACTTTTTAGTTAATTTTGAAGGGGATCTATGTAGATAGGTGGTTGGTATAGATGACCACCAGGACGAAAGGAGTTAATTGAAAAACGCTTTTTAAAAATCAGTACTATTACTTATGAAAGCAGAAGAATATAAGTGATCGTATTAGATTCATAATTGTTACATATTTGCTGTGACTTATTTTTAAAACGTGTTTTTCAATTAAAAGACACATCAAGATTGTTTACCTTTTTTCTAATGCTAAAATAAACGAACTATAGATTTTACCGCTCTGGCCACGTGGCCCTACTGACTTTGTTCTACCAATCGGACCACATCAACAGTGTTTTCCGCTTGGTCCGATTAATCGGATTACCAGGAATTGTAATTCCGCTTCGTCCTATACCGATCGGACCAAATAAACTCATTTGGTCACGAGGACTCTCGCTATAGTCTATATCATTTCATTACATTTTTTTTTACATTTTAATGTAATGTAAATCAATATCGTACAATAGAATATGTCGGGTACGTTAATGTTTTGGTCAGTTCGTCTAACACGCTCTTCCTCGCTTCGCTCGTCGTCGCACCTATCTAGGCTCTATGCAGTTTGCAGGTCGCGCTACTCATGTCTAGAACGCATGATCCTAGTGGGACCACGAGGCCTAAGACAATATTTTCAAGTAGGTAGGTATTACAATGCGCTTATGACCGTCAAATAAAGTCTATGCCGGCTCTAACCCTACACCTCTGACTCAAGAATAAATAAATCCCTCCTAAATTGTAGTTTTGAATTTTTTTTCTTTAAATAAAACTTACTTATAGATCGGTTTAAGCTTGACATCCTTTTTCCTCGGCTCGGGGAACAATCTGCTGTCCTGCTTCCTCTCAAAAACGTTAGCTACAGCGACATGCGCACGCTCGTGCGGCACTCGAGACATCATGAAACGGATGTCGAACATAGTCTCTGGGGTGTAGTACGCGTTGAAGCTGGAAACATCACCATTTCCAACATCAAACATCATCAACATTTATTCAGCAAATAGGCCACAAGGGCACTTTTACACGTCAACATTGAATTTACACAAAAGCAAAAATAATAACATCAACAATTTTATAAAATAAAACTAATAATTTAATCTAACGTATTACAATTACTAAGAGATATATATGGTCTCTTAATGTCGAATTACATACAAAATACAGATAAAAAAACACACAAAAAAAATCTATAATATTTAGAGGTGTAAATGTCTCTAGGTGTCAGAACTATAAGATTATATAGTTTATCAAGTTATCCTTAGAGATGTATAGGGTCTCCAAGAGTCAATATCCTGTATAATTAATACATTCATTAAGAGAAAAGAAACATACGAGAACAGAATGAGGCGTCTCACTGTAATTAGTTAATAAAAATTAAGTTACTAAGTATAATAGCTCGTGTTAGCTTAAACAGACCAGTCTCCACAAACAGCACCCGTTCACGAGTATGACGCGTATCTCAGCCGCGTACAACACCATGTTTGACCTTTTGTCATATACAATTTGCAGCAGAAGTTGCTAAGCGGGCGAGGTGTCCTAACTTCAAAATGAACTTGACGCGAATTTAGGGTTGATTGAGACGGCGCGTGAACTCGCATGCGATTTTAGTTACATTGCGGACTGTTGTTTTCGTCCAATTCAACAGACCGATCAATGTAATGAAACTTGCATGCGAGTTCTTGCATCGTCTAAATGAGCCTTTATTGTTGAGAAAATAAGAGCGTGTCTAGGTAATTTTGAACACCTCACCCGCTTCGCAACTTCTGCTGCTGACTGTACAAAAGTATCACAAAAAACCGGGCAAGTGCGAGTCGGACTCGCGCACGAAGGGTTCCGTACCATAAAGCAAAAAAAAAAAACGGAAAAAAATGCAAAAAGAAAACGGTCACCCATCCAAGTACTGACCACGCCCGACGTTGCTTAACTTTGGTCAAAAATCACGTTTGCTGTATGGGAGCCCCACTTAAATCTTTATTTTATTCTGTTTTTAGTATTTGTTGTTATAGCGGCAACAGAAATACATCATCTGTGAAAATTTCAACTGTCTAGCTATCACGGTTCGTGAGATACAGCCTGGTGACAGATGGACGGACAGACGGACGGACGGACGGACGGACAGCGAAGTCTTAGTAATAGGGTCCCGTTTTACCCTTTGGGTACGGAACCCTAAAAAATGGTACATGCTAGCAAACCTTAGGTATTTAGTTTATCGTTGTTGTGCTTAGAAGTGAAGCTTAGAATAGTCAATATGGATAAGTGGCTGCGGCTAAAGGCCGATACAGACGGACTGCAACTCGACTGCAATTTGCTTGGAAACTGCACACCAACTGCAACGTTGGCGTGCAGCTCCCATACAAGTTGCAGTCCGTCTGTACCGGTTCTAAGTGTAATTGGCCTTAAGAGCCAACAGGAGTGGTCATTTCTCCATACAAACGTACTCGACTGTTTCCTCCGTGGGTTTTGATGCTAGAGCAATGATTTTTTCAACACAGATTAATATTGTCAATATCTGTGTTGGACCGTTTTGCTTTTTTTGATATTTTTGTTTTTTAAGGCGCTAGAGCCTTTCAAACATGGCCAAAATGGCCTCATTGACTATGCCGCAAAGAGAGGCGGTAGTATTCAAAACTGATATCAATTAGCCAAAAAAGCAAAACGGTCCGACACAGATAATTTCACAATCATTTAGATTTCCAAATTTGGTTACGATTGGTAAGTTTTGGAGGAGGAAACTGTCGAGTACGAAGCCTCGATTTTTGAGATTTTTACGCAGGATTTTTCGCCTTGTCCTTATCGCAGTAATTTTAGGAGCCGCTTCCGTTTGCGAGCCGGTTACACATTGGGAGCATTCCACGGGCTGTCCCGTACAAACGTATTTTATTTCCTGTGTTGCGTGTGTTACTTTATTTTTCAATTTCAATTTTTAATTTTAATTCTTTATTGATAAAAATAGAATTTTACATGTCAGGTACAATGCTTAATGCTAGGTCTTATGATTAATTAATTATAATTATTAGATTTAATAAATGGTTGGACAGGCAAGGCTGTTTTAAAATTTTTGGCATTTAAATGCCGGCGATTATTTTTCTGTGCACATTTTTGACCATTTGTCATAGAAAAGGAAACTCTTATACCTGCAAATCTTCCGAAAATTCGCGTTTATAAGGGACATACGGTAGACAATTTAATGGAATGCTCCATTTACTGGTGTTTAAGTAGTAAATGTATTTACACCTACCTTTCATCAATGTTCCCGATGTGAATAGTACTTTCTTCCATATCTTTTATAACGCTCTCGAATATAATATCGTTGTTATTATGTAGCTTTATGTATACTTTATCACCTAAAACAAAATGTAAAAATAAGTTCTTTTTTAAAAGCCAAGGGAGTATTACTGCAATGTTCTGCCGCCAGAGTGCATCTCGAGCGCACATCCTAAACCATACTTATACATACAAGGCCTAAAACAGTTTTTTAACCAATTTTCACTATGACATTGATGCATCAAGGTGATTTGTTTACAGGTGGCCTACCGCGAAACGCGTAAATCGAAATTTCGTTATCTGTCTCTCTATCGATCGAATATGCAAGAGTGATAGAGAGAAGGAAACCGAACTTTCGATTTTCGTGTTTCGCGGCAGGCCCTGTGTTAGTGCTAGTGACACCCTCTTACTAGTTTTGCGTAATATTCCCTATAAGCGGGAAAGTGTATTAACTGAGAAAAAAAAAGGGATGAAAACAAGTTTCAGCAACCAATGCAAAACGGTGTATTAAGGATGCCAAACGTTATAACGGCTCGGGTCCGGGCCGAGGCATCCGACACTTAGTTTTCTATAAAAAGCATCACGTGATCACCGGTCGCCTGTCATAGAAAACGAAGTGTCGTTTGCCTCGACCCGGACCAGGGCCGTTCTAGCGCGTCTTAGCGTAAAACTAATGCCTTTGGGACTTACCACGTAATAGGGAAGGGCGGTTCTCAGCCAGCCCGGGCACTTCGAGCAGGTAAAGTTCACCCTTCTTCTCTAGAGTAACAGCAGTCATATTGTATTTCTGTAACATATAGTATTGTTATTTTATTTTTATTTTTATTTGAAAAAATGTTTACATGACCTTACAGACAGATCCAATGCGCCATGAAACTTAACATTAACATATACCAAAGGTACATATAACAATCAGGTACAAACAAACAATTACAAATCACTAGTCCCTTATCACATCCACAATTACACTTTTACGGATGTAGGCCTCGCATCCATCACCTATACAACGTCATACAACATCACGTTATACAACGTGGGATTAATTGTTATTCGAAATGATTATTTATTTATTAGGTATATTTGATTATTGATGAGGAAATGGATATTCCGATGTAATACTATCTACTTCTCTTTTGTTATGTTTTTTTTTGACATTTAGATTTTATTCTAGAAATTGTAGACTAGAATTTTTTTATACATTTTTTTAAATGTTTGTCGATACTTTTGTATAATTCTTAGTGTTAAATTTATCTGTATAATAATCCAATGTTATTATGGAATAATATTAACATCAATAAATTGCTCTGATAATTAAGATTATATTAGATTAAGATTAATTACGTTTCATAAGAGCTTGTTGCTAGGCCTACATGAATAAAGTATATTTTGAATTGAATTGAATTGTTAAGTATTTTTGAAGAAATTTTCAGGTAAATTTCAATTTAAGTTTTATCCTTATTCACCCCAGCCATCCCTATTCACCCCGGTTGACGGTATGTACCATCGCCAGCGCTCGCGGTGTTCCAGTTAAGAATATTTGCCTTGCACCTTACTACTTGCTACCTGCAAGGCGTTCGAACGAGAGTCGCCCTATGGGTAGAAGTTGTAACACCACGAGCGCAGGCGATTGTACTTTTGCAGTTCACTGTAAATATTTGATGGCTCCTCTACACGATGGGCCAACGCCAGCCACTCCAAGGGACGCAGCCATGCGGTAGAATGAGATAGCAATATCACTTGCTCCCTCTAACGCATAAATGCGTCCCTTGGAGTGGCCGGCGTTGGCCCGTCGTGTAGAGAAGTTATGACAGCTCTTACAAAAAGCATACAAGCCTATAGTTCGTTTTTTTTAGCATTAGAAAGAACTTGCAAGAAGGTAAGCGATCTTGACATGTCTTTTAATTGAAAAATGCTTTTTAAAAACCAAAAAAACTATTACTTATGAAAGCAGAAGAACACAAATGATCGTATTAAATTCATAATTGTTACATATTTGCCGTAACTTATTTTTAAAATGTGTTTTTCAATTAAAAGACACATTGAGAGATTGTTTACCTTTTTTCTAATGCTAAAAAAAACGAGGTAAAGAAATAGCCTGGACTTTAATGTAGCTAGTGTTTGCTTACCCTTAAATTGATTCTAGCAATGATCTCCTCCCACCAGAGCAGATGGTGGAAGTAAAGCATGTAGTTGGCTTTGCTTATTCCTTCATCAAAAATGGTCCTGAAATAATCAAAATCCATATTATGATCAATCGTCATCAATGTAATAACAAAAGTTCCGTGAGACACAGACATATTAAATACGGGTCACTCTCGTATCGTCGGGTGACAAGCAAAACTCACTAAGTACTATCAAAAAATTAAAGTAACAATGCACTTTATTACACTTGTAACACGGTTTATTGTCCAATCATTTAATGATGTTAGTTAGTGACTTTTGCTTGTCACCCGACGGTATCATAAGTCGAAAAACGCTCGACATGTTTCACTCCGTAAGTCCGTACCGAGGGCGCAAAAACACGTTTTATTTTTTAACAATCCAATACCAAAATAAAAATGTTTGCGCGATTTCTGTATAAAACATAGTTTTACTATCAATTTAGCGCAAATAAACATTCAAAAGTAGATAGATGCGCACATAACTATTTAAGGCCCCCCGCACATCTGGCGTCTTTCGAGCGTCGGCGTCTGTCGGCGTCGGTCCAGCGCTATGGAAAATGACGTCGCTGCGCAGTTGCGTCGACGCTGCGTCGACGTTGCGTCGACGTCGGCCATAGAATTTTAGACGCCGACGCTCGAAAGACGCCAGATGTAGGGGCCCTAAGTAGTAATAGTGTGTAATTAGTTAATTACTTAATATAACGCAATTGTTTTTTGTATGGAAAGCGAACCACTTTAAATATACATATGTAGAAAAAAATATCGTACCTAGTAGTCAGCAATACGTTCCTCAATTGCAGTTTGAACTCCAGAGGGCCCTCAATCTTCTCCAGGGCGTCTTCGTCCAAACCGGCGGGCAGCAAGATTTTAAGCAGCTTAGGGATTTTGTACAAGTTGTTATATGGCCTGGAATAACATAGATTACTTAGGGCCAGTTGCACCAACCACATTTGACAGACTGATCAACGTCAGCCGGGGCGCCCCGGCGCCTTACTATGAAACTTTCCATACATAAAAATTAACCGACCCTTACTATAGTTCGTTTTTCTTACCATTAGAAAGAAGGTAAGCGAACTTGACGTGTCTTTTAATTGAAAAACGCTTTTTACCCGACTACGGAAACGCAAGAGGAGAGTTATGATTTTGACCCGTATGTATGTGGATATGTATGTATGTATGTTCATTTTTCCCCTCATAACTTCTAAAGTACTCATTATAATTTATAAAAATCAGTAATTACCTATTACTTATGAAAGCAGAAGAATATAAATGATTGTATTAGTTTCATAATTGTTACATATTTGCCGTGACTTATTTTTAAAACGTGATTTTCAATTAAAAGACACATCAAGATTGTTTACCTTATTTCTAATGCTAAAAAAAACGATCTATAAAGATTTCCTAGGATAGCGGTGCCCCGTCATATAGCGGCCGTCTCCATACTAAACAATACGGCTAAATATGGATGTCGTAGTATTTGTATGGAGACGGCCGCTATATGACGGCACCGCTATCCTAGGAAACTAGAGCATAAGGGATCGACCATTAATTACATCACACAAAACTTCGATTTTTTGGCTCATTTTTAGAAAAGAGAATACAACATTACGTTAAAAGATAGCACTTTGTCAGTTGTCCAAAGTTAGGCCAAGACAAGTCTGCAACGATTTTGATAGCACACGCAGTGCAAGTGTTATTTTAAACATCAAACTATGAAATGAATTACACGTGATCTGTGGATACGACGAAGCGCTCTGCATGGGTCCAGTCCAGGTTAGAGTAGGGACTCTTGGCATTAAACTTCTGCGGCCGTTCACTCGCCACCAGAACGACCTACAACAAGTTCAAAGTAGAATAAAGGGGCCCACTGATTAACAGTTCGCCGGACGGTATCGGCCTGTCAGCAGGCGTGGCTCACTTCGTGATATCGTCGCTTTGCTACAGGTAGCTAAAAGTACATCCGTTCGGCCCCAATTTTGGGGTTTGCCATAAGCCGCGCGTGGCGCTGTCGCACCTAGCGGCCATATCTGTGCTGATCGTAACAGACGCGTTTTGTTAGGGTGTGAGTCTTCTGTACCTAGTACTATTATTTATTCTGTGCTGTCAGTTAGAACAAAATTTTGACAGTTCCGAACAACTGACAGGCCGATACCGTCCGGCGGACTGTTAATCAGTGGGCCCCTTAAGGCTCAGTCGCACCAACCACATTTAACAGACTGATTAACGTCAAGCAGCAGTGACGAATGATATTTTCCATACTACTAAATTTAACAAACGCTTTAACGGTGCAAGCGACCCTAAATATTTGTAAGTTTAGGTCCCGGGGGCTGATTTTTGAATTTCGATCGCTCGATTGCGTCACTCGAAAATCGGTGGGAAACGGTGAAATGCAAATTTTTGAAATATGAGCGGACGAAATTTGGAATCTAGTGGTATTGACCAGTCGATTTCAATTCTATTGGTAGAAAGTACATCGGTGGACCTTATTACAAAAGGCATAAGGTCTGCTGTACAGTTAACAGTGTGGGCGATGGTACTTTAAAATGAGCGGCAGACTCACAATCAACTGATACATTACACTATAGACAAAAGTGACGAAAACTTAAATAGGTACCTATTTCAACAGCAAAAGTAGATAGCGCTTTACGGCCCTGTACTTTTTGCGTAAGGGCCACATGCACCATCCTACTAACCCAGTGTCAAATTGTACTGGTAACCATGTTAACTCAAGGTTCAACCGGTTAAACCAGAGTTAGAGGAGGTATTTTGCCGTATACCGACATCCATTTTAGCTGAGAAATTTGAGGCAAAAATATGTATCACCACTCTATACGTACCATTTCCCTGACGAAGATGAGGCTCTTGCCATCGCTATTTCTAACGAAGGTGAACATGATGGGCATCTCGTACTGGCCCACGTCCGCGCCCACGAAAGTTATGGATATAGTATCGATTGTGGACTCTGAAAACGAAATGTTCATTCATTCACTTCATTCAATCATTTTTGTATGAAGGGTAAAATATTCAAAATTCGATAGAGACCCCTAAAACGTAATTGAAAATTCTGAAAGAAATTCACATTTGTTTCTTATGATGACCAACAGGACTGCGTCCAGTAGGTCGACCCAAGTAGGCCCTTTTGGCTGCCCGATATTCACCCATCCTTTCGAGGTGGCCAAGCCAGCGGAGACCGCCGCCAAGACCCGTCCAGTTTTGAAAAACTCGTTCTGGTTGGGTGCGTCGAAGGGAGAAGAAGTAGAGGCAGGGCTCCAACTCGGTGGTCTGATGCCATACGCAACGCTACGGGCGTCAACATCCAGGAGGCAATACAGCTGGCCCAATACAGGGGGGTTTGGAGAGCGATGGTGAAAAACTGCACTCCTGATGATCACGACCCTCAGCCTTGAGGAACCGACAAAGAAGACATGACAAAATACGGTTGAGGGTGCGCCAGTTGAATCCCAACCACTAGGAGATCTTCGCTCTTCATGTCGTTGGTGTATAAAGAAGTTTACTCACTAGGCTCCAAAAGATGCGGATCCTGTCCGAATATAAAGTCATGGTCGCACATGACAAAATGCGGTTGTGGGTGCGCCAGTTGGATCCCAACCACCAGGAGATCTTCGCTCTTCATGTCGTTGGTCTATAAAGAAGCACTTTACTCACTAGGTTCCAAAAGACGCGGATCCTGTCCAAATATAAAGTCATGGTCGCACATGACAAAATGCGGTTGAGGGTGCGCCAGTTGGATCCCAACCACCAGGAGATCTTCGCTCTTCATGTCGTTGGTGTATAAAGAAGTTTACTCACTAGGCTCCAAAAGATGCGGATCCTGTCCAAATATAAAGTCATGGTCGCACATGACAAAATGCGGTTGAGGGTGCGCCAGTTGAATCCCAACCACCAGGAGATCTTCGCTCTTCATGTCGTTGGTCTATAAAGAAGCACTTTACTCACTAGGTTCCAAAAGACGCGGATCCTGTCCAAATATAAAGTCATGGTCGCACATGACAAAATGCGGTTGAGGGTGCGCCAGTTGGATCCCAACCACCAGGAGATCTTCGCTCTTCATGTCGTTGGTGTATAAAGAAGTTTACTCACTAGGCTCCAAAAGATGCGGATCCTGTCCAAATATAAAGTCATGGTCGCACATGACAAAATGCGGTTGAGGGTGCGCCAGTTGGATCCCAACCACCAGGAGATCTTCGCTCTTCATGTCGTTGGTGTATAAAGAAGTTTACTCACTAGGCTCCAAAAGATGCGGATCCTGTCCAAATATAAAGTCATGGTCGCACATGACAAAATGCGGTTGAGGGTGCGCCAGTTGGATCCCAACCACCAGGAGATCTTCACTCTTCATGTCGTTGGTGTATAAAGAAGTTTACTCACTAGGCTCCAAAAGATGCGGATCCTGTCCAAATATAAAGTCATGGTCGCACATGACAAAATGCGGTTGAGGGTGCGCCAGTTGAATCCCAACCACCAGGAGATCTTCGCTCTTCATGTCGTTGGTGTATAAAGAAGTTTACTCACTAGGTTCCAAAACATGCGGATCCTGTCCAAATATAAAGTCATGGTCGCACATGACAAAATGCGGTTGTGGGTGCGCCAGTTGAATCCCAACCACCAGGAGATCTTCACTCTTCATGTCGTTGGTTATCGTGAAGAAAAACTCCACCTCTTGGTTGGGTTTCGCCTGAACATTCGAAAATAATGTGTTAAGGCCCACTTGCACCATTCCACTAACCCGGGGTTAACCGGTTAAACCTGGAGTTACCATGGTTACCGGTACAATTTGACACTGGTTTAATGGCTTAACCGCTTAATCCCGGGTTAGTGGGATGGTGCAAGTGGGCCTAAGTGTGCATTGGGGTTACTTCGAAAGCGGTGTAATTTTGAAAATGGCAAATATATATATATAGTAAACTCTTGGGGGATATATAGTGCCATGCCTTATGGGAAACGGTCGCAGAGATAGTTCAGAGCCGGAAACCGCTACCAACTTTTAGTATGTTGTTGGGCATGGCATTGGGTCTCCAAAACTGCCGGGAGACGGCGGCGCCGGCCATCTACTTCAGCGGAATGACGTCATCAAAATGACTCCCGCTTCGTTGCGAATATTGCATACTGCACCCAAACTATGCATAGCACATACACGTGTGGGGTATTAAATGAAAGCCAATTAAATAAACTTTATTTTATTTATACAAAGTGTACCAAAATATGCAACAGTTTAAGAGAAATTTACAAATAAATAAAAATTACGTAAAAAAATATTCGATTATTTGGGTTTTACAACCAAACCAAAAGTCGGACGATAAAGCAATGTACTACAACATTAAAGATGACGTCTCAAGCCATACATCGATATCAATAAAATCAAAATTGGACCAAATATGTGGAAATTATGCATCAAAATGTAGATATTTGCCCATACAAATGCATAAAAGTTAAAAAAATCCAAATTGGTCATTTTCAGGATAATCCGCATAAGCTTCTAGTATGTTATTAGCAATATGACCTGGATTCTAAAACTGCCGGGAGACCATCTCTGTTGTTCCTCAGTTACAAATAATGACGTCATATAAATAATCACTGCCGAATTTCGCAAAATGTAAATTATAGCTATACCACGAGTCTCACATACACATGTGTTACATGTAATGAAAGGTTTATTAAATGTATTATGATTCACCTAAACATTGTTTGTAAAAAAAATGTACGGTTTCAGAGCTAGAAACAACGAAATACCACTTTTTATGGAAAAAGTAGATATGTATCAATTTTATAGCTAAACTTTAATCGTCAAAAAAAATTTGCGTATAATATTTGAAAAACCAGTTATTCAACTATATATCACAATTTAAATTTTACATTTCCGACAAAAACTGTGGAAGTTCTGGAAAAAAAACTAAAGCGCCCCAACAATTCTACCTTAATGCGCTCATATTATGCAAAGAATAGTTCTAATTATCGAGTATTAAATGGATGAACATTACATAAAATACATGAAAACGACATTTTCGAATGGAACCATAATTAAAAAAATAATAATTTACTTGATAAGTAAGCAAAATACTGTTTCTTTAAGTACCTAATCTCCTCCTTTCAAAGTCGGTTAAAATGTAGCTTTTGTGACCTGGGCTACAAAGACAAATAAATTGACACCTAATTTATCAAAATCAGTTCAGTACTTTCATGCAAACGGTACCTACACATGCACGCATAGATAGCAAATTCTGCCGTAGTCGGACAAAAAATTAAAATTCAATAATTAGACCTTTACTATTATGGCCTGGCGTGGCTTGGCATCTAACTTTGAAACCCTCAGGCCGTAGATGTTAGCAGACCAGAGGGGTGACCTGTATTTCGGAGGATCAGAGGGAAAATTCTGCCAGCCTTCTCAGCTCAGCCTTGAAACCGTTGCACCACTCAAGATTCCACTTTTATAAGAATACCCAACTGGCGCGAAATGGCGCAAAATAGGGCAGAGTGACGCTCTTTTGTGTCAGAGGTCAAGATCCTCTTTGGGTCACTGAGCCAGTGATGTATGTATGTATTTATGTATAAGGCTAATCGAGGCTTAAATATATAATTCTGTATTTTTTACATGAAACAACTGAACTGATTTTGATAAATGAGGTGTCAATTTATTTGTCTTTGTAGCCCAGGTCACAAAAGCCACATTTTAACCGAGTTTGAAAGGAGGAGATTAGGTACTTAAAGAAACAGTATTTTGCTTACTTATCAAGTAAATTATTATTTTTTTAATTATGGTTCCATACGAAAATGTCGTTTTCATGTATTTTATGTAACGTTCATTCATTTAATACTCGATGATTAGAACTATTCTTTGCATAATATGAGCGCATTAAGGTAGAATTGTTGGGGCGATTTAGTTTTTTTTTCCAGAACTTCCACAGTTTTTGTCGGAAATGTAAAATTTAAATTGTGATATATAGTTAAGTAACTGGTTTTTTAAATATTATACGCAACATTTTATTGACGATTTTAGTTTAGCTATAAAATTGATATACTTTTTCCATAAAAAGTGGTATTTCGTTGTTTCTACCTCTTAAACCGTACATTTTTTTTACAAACAATGTTTAGGTGAATCATACTAAATTTAATAACCTTTCATTACATGTAACACACATGTATGTGTGACTCATAGTATAGCTATAATTTACATTTTACGAAATACGGCAGTGATTATTTGTATGACGTCATTATTCGTGACTGGGGGACAATAAAGATGGTCTCCCGGCAGTTTTAGGACCCAGGGCATATTGCTAATAACATACTAGAAGCTTACGCGGATTATCCTGAAAATGACCAATTCGGATTTTTTTAACTTTAAGGTGGATGTCTAGGGATGGGATGCCGATTATCAGCCAAAAGATGGCGTCACTGTGCACGAATTGTAGATTTTCACTATTTCTCCCAAAATACAAAGTTTCATAAGATGTGTTGATATGTCCGAAAAATATAAAAAATACTACATCCAAATCGAGACATGTTCAACTCAACATTGTCTCATTTCGTTATTATCGGAATCCAACTGCAAAATATTGCAATTTCTTGCATTCACGCACACTTACGTACTTAAAGTCACCTTAAAGTCAGTGTCAAATGTCAGCAGATTCGTAATGTTACAGTAAAGTAACCTAGAGGGCGCAGCGGATGAAATGTTTATTGTTGAAAAAAGATTGGAAATTAAATAATAAATTCTTGTTTGAGCAACGATTAAGAATTACAAGGCATTCAGAAGCAACTAATGTTTTCGACCATCAACTGTCATGTGCTCGTGGCACCCGAAGCCTCTATTTTGAAAAAAATCAGATTGTAGCTAAGATACATGGTTCAAACCCCGACAATGCCAATTTTTTTTTATTTTATAATTTTAGCATTCTCTTTTGAATTATTTTAAGCGTATGTTATTCTTCGAAACTAAACTTACGTAAGTAAAACATTTTCAGTATTTTAATTATTTTTTAATAATATTATGGGAAGATTTATAAAAGTATTTTTATTTTCCGGTTTTCAAAGGATATAAATGTGACGTCCCACGGGCAAAGGTACCTTATGGCGGGTATGGAGTTATGCATACCCCAGTAATCTACAATAAATAAGCTATCGATAACACAAAAGATCAACCTTCTAAGTTGCGTAGTTACAGAGATATGATTTTTTGAAAATAATGTTGTGAAATGAGCAACTTTACGATAGAGCAGTTTTAAGTTTAGCCGCCTAAAAAACTATGTTCCTGAAGTAAGTTACATAGTTGACTACAAATAATAATACCTTATATATCTGAGATTTAAAAAATGTTGCGACTTGTTCTGTAATGCAAATAGAAGCCTTTGATATCGACTGATTTATGTGTATACTAACCAATCTCTTGAAAATAAAGTTTTATTTCATTTTCACGATTGATTGCAATGAGCTCTCAAGATTTAAATTGTATCTATTAGAAAACGACACTGAGAGACAGTTTAAGCAAAAAACCATACCGATTTAGAGGTGAAAATGTATTTTCTGACTTTTTCACATAAAATCAGAAAATTGAATATATTTACTTTGAATGTAACACACAATCAATATTTCTGAGCACATATGAAAGAAATTCTGTCATTCAAATGAAATAAATCCTAAAACCCCAACTAAATACTATATTTAACCCCTTATGCCACTTTAAACTTACATAACAATTACAGTATTTGCTCCATACATTTACGAAAAGGTACCTTATGGAAATAAATCTAATAATACATCACTACAAAACATCAATCACATTGAAGTTTATCTTTTATGAATAGAAAATATTAATTTACATTAAACTGACACAAATTTAATTAGTTCTTCGTCATAATAATCTTAAAAAAGACCAATAATTTGTATGTAATGAAAAGGTACCTTGTGGTTAAGTTACATGATGAGATTGATGAGGCATGATGATGATGGAACAGTTAGGATAAACTAATAATATTTTGGGGTAAAGATGGTATAAGTCGTCTATTTCTTATCAATAATATATTTTGGTTGCCATTGAAGACAAGCGGCATTGAGGTTCAATGACCTCAGATATTCCATAAGGTAATGCGTCGGGTATTGGCATTTTTCAGCAAACCAATGGCTGATTTATTGCATGCGACCAAACTAAATGAAGATTATACTAGTTAAGAAAGACTTGACGAGAGTAACTTTGGTATAATAGCAAGCTACTTGGATTTGTGAAGTCGGTCGATGTACGGTTATAATATTTGCTTAGGCGCCCCAACCAGAACTGAAATTATCAAATTAGTTTTGCAGAATGCTAATACAGTTCTCTACCAAACTTCTTTTCCCGTATTGACTAGTTTTTTTTGGGAATTTTCAATCTTTTTTCCATAAGGTACCTTTTCGACTAAACTCTGAGACGACATTACTAGGCTTATAACTAACTTATAACAAAAATAAAAACAGGTAAACAAACGTTACGCATTAAGGTTTCAGATCACACAATAAAAAAAAATTGAGCATTTTTTCACCTCTTTACAAAACATTTCATATCTCCGAAACTAGAAACCCTCATAAGGTACCTTTTCCCGTGGAACGTCACAAATAATGATTAAAATAATTTAAAAAAAGTCATGCATGAGGCTAATTAGGATCGCAGAATAGGTACATAAGAAGTCAACTATCGACGAAGTATAGCTGGTCAAGCAGATCTTGTCAGTAGAAAAAGGCGGCAAATTTGAAAAATGTAGGCGCGAAGGGATATCGTTCATAGAACATTTGGATTTCGCGCCTTTTTTTACTGACAAGATTTGCTTGACCAGGTATAAAATAAAAGTTTCCAAAATTTTATTGAAATGATATACCTACATGAAATAATCAAATACAACACATTTACTTAAAATAACTTTTAAAGTAAGGCATATAAAATTACCAAAAAGATGAAATAAAATAAATAAATAAATACAAAAAGAAATGAGTCTTTGTTCGTGGTTTGAACCCCTGTCATGCTGTTCAACTTGTATAGACTTATACTCAATAGCTAAACGCCACTAGACCATTTGACCATAGCAGACTCGGGCGAAAAATGCCTTCTTATTTAAGTAACCCATTACTGTCAAAAATATCAAGTTTGAATTGATTTGAAATATAATTTTTCATTGTCGACTTATTGACATTCAAACGTTGCGAGCATGTTGTACTTTAAACCAATTGGCAACGTCGCACGGGGAAATCTTCTGTATGTCCTTTTATATTTTGATATTTATGGATATAGGAGGATTCTTCTACTTATGTTGCAAATTGATTAAATTATCGAGAGAAAAATGCTAATGCAAAGAAAACAAGAAATATCCGTTTCATTTCTCATGCTATTGATTCGGTTAAATTGTGTTCTAATGTATGGGGAAGACAAACTAATTATAGCCAGCCTTTTATGAATGTAGTATGATACCTTAGGGTATGGTGCTTTACGCACACTAGCGTCCCTTCCCCTCCCCCTGACGCAACCCCCCCTTTTTGCATGAAATATGTCCCGGTTCACAGTTTTTTACATTTTTTGAGGAAAGTATATATTTTAGGAAAAGTGTCAATGAAAGAAATAATCCTTAATAAATTCTTAATAAAAAAGGTCATATTCATTTTTTTACATGATGCACCATATTCATGTATTAGCTTGTTAAAATTCGAAATAACATAGTTTTTACTTAGGATTCGAAACTCATTTATTATACACGGTGTAACACGAGGAAACCGAATAATTTTGACAGCGTATTCCTGATCATATTTAGAGACAAAAATGTCCTATAAACTTTTTTTAAATGCGGCTAGTTTCAGAGTTAACACCAATTAAAAAAAAAACAAGTTTCTATTGTTACATAGTTCAAAACGCCTTTTTGATGGCGATGTTGTTACTATGGGATTTAGTCTAAATATCCTTATTGATATGTCAAAAAGTGACAATTAAGTAACACGTTGCAAAAACTATGTTTTACGAAAAAAAAGTAAAAATCCATGTTAACTGACAAGTTTACCAATAACATTTACTTTTTATGTACATACATATATGTATTCAAAAAATAAAAAAAAAGCGGCCAAGTGCGAGTCGGACTCGCGTTCCAAGGGTTCCGTATATTACACAATTTTTAACAATGTATTTTTCATTTTATTTATTTAGATATTTAATTCAGGGAACAAGGCCCATATTACAAATACCTTACAGACTAACATACATATGTATTTTATAAACTTAAAACTAAACATTATTTATGCGAAACGTGAGTGAAATTTTTAAAAAATCCGTAGGAGTCGGATCAAAAACTGTAATTAAGTCCGACTCACGCTTGACTGTACATTTCTAATAGGTTTTCCTGTCATAGGTATAGACCTATTTTATGTATTTTTTCAAAATTTTAAACCTAGTAGTTTCGGAAATAAAGGTGGGGGGGGGGGGAATAGTCATTTTTTGTCTATTTTCTTGAATAACTTCTAAACTGTTTATTCGAAAATTCTAAAAAATATATATTTGAGATCCTTACAATAAGCTCTTTCATTTCATATGTAACATGATATAGATTGAACATTTTTATTTTTGAACTTTTCATTTACCCCCCAAAAGTGGCCCCATGTTTAAAATTCATTTGTTTACAAACTTACATATGTGTATCAGATTTCAACTTGATTGGTCCAGTAGTTCCGGAGAAAATCGGCTGTGACAGACGGACAGACAGACAGACGCACGAGTGATCCTATAAGGGTTCCGTTTTTTCCTTTTGAGGTACGGAACCCTAAAAACAATAAAAAACATTGTTTTCGGCGAAATTGACCTAAACTCGTACATGCATTTTTTCCTTCTTTTGACCTCAGAAATTAAATCTTTCGCATTTCTTGAGGACACTTGTATAATAAGTGTTATAAAATGAATATAACCTTTTTTACTAAGAATTTAATAAGGAACTATTTCTTTCATTGACACTTTTATCCTAAAATGTATACATGAGGTCAAATAAAGGAATAGTAGATTGTTAACCAAGGGTTGAAAGGCACCCATTTCTGTCGAGGTAGTTTGGCGCTCGAACGCAGTGAGAGCGCCAATAGTCCGAGATAGAAATGGTGCTTTTCACCCGAGTTAAACACTCTACTTTTCATATCGAATGCGAGGAAACCAAACAAGACAAGGCAATTTCGCAAAATCAGTACCTAATAGATCTACGGCCATGATTTATTTTCCTTAGGACTTACTTGCAATCGGAGACTTTACATGTGTGAAGAGATTAATAACCCCTAGCGAAAATCATTTAGATTTAGATGCAATATTTACGAAAACACACATTTTTAACAAACTGCAGTAATTTTAAAATGGTTTGTTCATTATAGTATGAAAATCAGCGGGATTGCCTCTTACTTTTTAATTTTATACTTTTTCGTTCTAAAAGCCGCAATAGACTACCGGACCGCACCGCGACTTTGGTGCGCCGCACCGTAATAGCATAATAAAAGTATTTTAAATATTAAATAACAATTTAATTAATAATATAAGTAATTTTTATCTTGTATTTTATTTTATTTTCATGAATATAGTGCTAAATAACTTTAAAAATCAATTTAATATCGTACAAACATTTAACTGTGGCTGTCTAAGATTCTGCCTTTGCTCTTTTACGCAAGTGTATGGTTTAAAAAAATATTTTTGGTGTATTCCTTTTGGTTCCCGCCTTATGTAATCGAGTAAATAGAATTCAACGAAAGAAATCAAGAATAATTTGTTTTTAACAATTCACTTACATCGTTTTTTATAAAAAAAGGATCAACGTGGGATTAGTAAAATTAAACAATTACCAATTGTTCCAGGCGAGGAAATAAAGACACTATTTTTCCATTTTGTTTCCACCCAGTTGTTCGTGGAACGGGGACGCAGAGGAGTACACCACTTTTCTGCACTAGAGCATAAACGTATCACTTTCTGCGCACCTTTTAGAACATCAACGACCCACTTTCAGAGCATGAGATATGAAAAAGATGTAATATGTGTTAAGGTCAATTTCGCAAAAAAAAAATTTTTGTTTTGTTTTTTTTTTTAATTTTATGAATGAATTTGTACATAAAAATTAAATGCTATTGGTAAACTTGTCACTTAAAATGGTTTTTTTTTCGTAAAACTTAGTTTTTGCAAAGTGTTACTTGTCACTTTTTGACATATCAATAAGGATATTTAGACTAAATCCCATAGTAGCAACATCGCCATCAAAAAGGCGTTTTGAACTATGTAACAATAGAAACTTGTTTTTTTTTAATTGGTATTAACTCTGAAACTAGGCGAATTTCAAAAAGTTTATAGGACATTTTTGTCGCTAAATGTGATCAGGAATACGCTGTTAAAATTATTCGGTTTCCTCATGTTACACCGTGTATAATAAGGAGTTTCGAACCCTAAGTAAAAACTATGTTATTTCGAATTTTGACAAACTAATACATGAATTAGGTGCATCATATAAAAAAAATGAATATGACCTTTTTTATTAAGAATTTATTAAGGATTATTTCTTTTATTGACACTTTTTTCCTAAAATGTATACTTTCCTCAAAAAATGTAAAAAACTGTGAACCGGGACATATTTCATGCAAAAAGGGGGGGTTGCGTCAGGGGGAGGGTAAGGGACGCTAGTGTGCGTAAAGCACCATACCCTAAGGTATCATACTACATTCATAAAAGGCTGGCTATAATTAGTTTTTCAAAAAGCACAATTTGACCGAATATATGAAAGAGGGTCATTGTTGTTGTAAAAGGTGTGCAGGAAATGATACGTTTCTGCACTAGAGCAGTTTAGGTTCCAATTCCAAGTACGATTTTTTTATTCTTTTTACAATAAGCAATTGAAATTTGGGTATAAATGGATTTGTTATACAATTTCCATTCTGATATTTGACTCCCCATTCCATAAATAACGATTCAATTTACGATTTTGGTCAAATTGTTAATTGAAAATACCTACTCTCAAAAATACCTACTATAAAAATGTATTTAAAAAAACACATGCATTTTACTTTCCTCGTATGCGAAATGAAAAGTAGAGTGTTTTAACTCGGGTGAAAGGCAGCATTTTTGAAAAAAACCAGGCAAGTGCGAGTCGGACTCGCGCACGAAGGGTTCCGTACCATAATGCAAAAAAAAAACAAAAAAAAAGCAAAAAAAAAACGGTCACCCATCCAAGTACTGACCACTCCCGACGTTGCTTAACTTTGGTCAAAAATCACGTTTGTTGTATGGGAGCCCCATTTAAATCTTTATTTTATTCTGTTTTTAGTATTTGTTGTTATAGCGGCAACAGAAATACATCATCTGTGAAAATTTCAACTGTCTAGCTCTCACGGTTCGTGAGATACAGCCTGGTGACAGACAGACGGACAGACGGACGAACAGCGAAGTCTTAGTAATAGGGTCCCATTTTACCCTTTGGGTACGGAACCCTAAAAATATCATCTACTAATGTTATTGTTATGCACAAGCAGAAGATATTATAGAATCTTGTTTATTTACAAGAAGATGACATTTTTCTCCACATACCTATATATTTTTGAGAAAAATATAGCTAGGTATTTTAGTTTAAAAATCATTGTTACAATAAATATAGGCTTTTCCAGAGAACATTTATATTTCTACCGAAACGAAAGCAGAATTCACAAGGGTTTTCGGTGGACGACCGTAACGCGAATGATTGTTTGGACTGACCTTTCTATAAATATATAAATGTATTTTATTGTGTAATAATCATAATAATTATTAAGTTATATTAAATCTGGGAATGAAATTATATCAGAAAGGAGACTCTTAAATGAGTATACTCGTAACATGCTTTGTGCATTAAATATATCTCCCTCTATTGAGTGAAAATAAAACAAAATACACAGGTAATCTGTGTTGCGGTTTTAAAGTGCCATCTGTTACACCTTTGATAAATTAAAAATGATTGCTTGTCAAATGAAGTCGCCATGTTAGAATTACACCTACACTATAAGCATCACTCACACAAACAAGCAATGGGGCAAATTTTTACCAATATTCAAAGGCTTTTTTCTTAATAATATTAATCAAAATCTAGTATTTTTTTACGTTAAGCGAAGACAGAAGTATATATACTACCCAAACATTACATATACAAGTGAAGAAACCCAATATAATAGGAGCTAGGGTGCCAAGAAGTTTGTATGAAATTCGAGCAAGGAGAACCACCTTAATGCATTTGTATGGGCAAATATCTACATTTTGATGCATAATTTCCACATATTTGGCCCAATTTTGACTTGATTGATATCAACGCATGGCGTCAGACGTCGTCTTTAATTTTGTTATACATTGCTTTAACGTCTGACTTTTGGTTTGGTTGTAAAACCCAAATAATTGAATATTTTTTTACATCATTTTGATTCTTTTGCAAATAGCTCTTAAACGGCTGAATATTTTGATACACACTGTATAAATGAAATATAGCATATTTAACTGGCTTTCATTCAATACCCCACACAATTATGTGCCATGCATAGTTTGGGTACAATATGCAATATTCGCAACGAAACGGGAGTCATTTTGATGACGTCATTCGGCTGAAGTAGATGGCCGGCGCCGCTGTCTCCCGGCAGTTTTGGAGACCCAATGCCATGCCCAACAACATACTAAAAGTTGGTAGCGGTTTCCGGCTCTGAACTATATTCCCATAAGGCATATGACTAATAACCCCACCTTTGCCTTTACCTTTGCCCCTCGGACGCGATATCGACTCAACAATGGCTATCAAATTCAATTCTAAGTATAAAACCTTAATGTCGTTTTTTGGCTGGCATATTTTGATCCCTGGAACTGACATGGTTAAGTAACATTCGGATGCCTTAAAAAATCTAATTGTACACGTGTAGGTACATTGACCGAGATTAAGTAGGCAGTTGTTATACAGAGAAATAATGCCGTCAGTGTAATAGGACCCGTGCCGCCAGCGAATGGGTTAAGTAACTATGGTTTGTTTATAAAATATCATATTTCTTGCCCTCTCATTTGTTTTACGAGTACTGTATTTCTTTTGTGAACTGATATGGTGAAACAGGGAACAGTGAAATAGTATGTGTTCGTATGATTTCGTAATAGATACAGAAAACTCACGAATATCCGGACGTTGTGGTGATCAGTGGGGGGTTCCTTGATGACCCTGGCGTCGGTGCCAGCAAGGGGGAGGCTGTTCGCCGCCCCGAGGATGATCACGCCATCCCTGTTCCGGCTGAACTCCTTCCTCGAATAGACACAGAAAACTCACGAATATCCGGACTTTGTGGTGGTCAGTGGGGGGTTCCTTGATGACCCTGGCGTCGGAGCCAGCAAGCGGGAGGCTGTTCGCCGCCCCGAGTATGATCACGCCATCCCTGTTCCGGCTGAACTCCTTCCTGGAATAGATATTACCCGTCGGTCAACTATTTTAGGATATATTTAAGATACCTATCCAGAATTATATGAAGTAGACTATTTGTTGAGTATTTTGGCATTTGTTCAAATACGCTCCCTGAGCTAAATAACGAAATACACGGTGTAACATGAGGAAACCGAATAATTTTAACCACGCATTTCTGAGGTCAAAAAAAGTAAAAAATGTAATATGAGTTTAGGTCAATTTCGCCAAAAAAAATTTTTTTTTGTTTTGTTTTTTCAATTTATTTTAATGTTATTGTACATAAAAAATAAATGTTATTGGTAAAATTGACACTTAAAATTGATTTTTACATTTTTTTTCCCTAGAACCTACTTTTTGCAAAGTGTTACTTGTCACTTTTTGACATCTATCAATAAGGATATTTAGACTACGTCCCACAGCAGCAACATCACCATCAAAAAGGCCTTTTACACTATGTAACAATAAAAAGTTGTTTTTTTTTTTAATTAATAATATCTCTGAAACTAGACGAATTACAACAAAACTTTATAGGACATTTTTGTCTCTAAATATGATCAGGAATACGCTGTTAAAATTATTCGGTTTACTCATGTTACACCGTGTATAGATTTTAGATGTTCGCGGTAGGTCCACTGACATGCTACATCAAGCTCCGGTCAATGATATTATAAGTAATTTATAAAAGATATGTAGGTAAATACGCGCTCCAAAATTGAAGCACACATTGCACATTTTACTTTTAGCCGTAGGACTTTAACTATGACGCGCAAATGACAAACACTAATCGTATGTAAACAATAAATATTGTGTGTCTGCTGCCGTAACGTTGGAAGCATTTTTTTTTGCTTGTCATGTTAGTGTATACCATATATAACTGGATATGGATATGGATCTATAGTTATACTAAGGCTGGTTTTAGTGTCACGCGGACCGTCCGTGCGGATCGCTCCGCACCGGACCAATACGTATTAAGTTCAGGGAGCGTTAGAGTGACATTCCATTTCCAACTGCAGCTGCAATACTGTTCATTTTACTATGGAAATTGACAGTGACAGCGACGCGTTTCCATAGTAAAATAAAATTAATTAATTAAAAAATTAAAAACACGACTGCTGAATTTTAAAGCGAACTGAAAAGCTAAAAATAATGTTAATATGTTAGTTACATAAGGGGTCATGCACATTTATGACCGTGACTGTCGGTAGGTACGTGTGCATTTAGTTTCGATTACAGTCGGGGGACCTTCATTTACCTACTGCATTATTTCATTTAAAAGGTCCCCCGACTGCAATCGAAACTAAATGCACACGTACCTAACTACAGTCACGGTCATAAATGTGCATGACCCCTTATGTAACTAACATATTAACATTATTTTTAGCTTTCCAGTTCACTTTAAAATTCAGCAGTTGTGTTTTTAATTTTTTAATTAATTAATTTTATTTTACACATTTTAGTGACAAAACGAACTAAAACTATTATTTATAAAGATTACCCGGGCATTTAGTTTGTCCACAAAGTTCTCTTTATGTGGATATTAGCTCCTGGGACTGGGACCTTTTAATTAAACTCACCGTTCCGGAATACCGGCGTCTTTTCTGTGGATAATATGTGGATGTGTTCATGATATGGGACATTTGACATTTTCCCATATAGCTTCTTAAAAAGAAGTAGAAGTTTTTAACATGTCCATGAGGGTTTGAAGGTCCACAGTAAAGACTCATAACTTTAACTCCCACTAAAAAAGTTATTGACTCTATTACCTCCGATGCGACTTTAGCAGGACGCACATGGCCCTAGGCTAAATAACACGTTGTTAGCAACAAATCGAACAACAATCATATGCGTCTGATTGCATTTCATTATTCAGTCTACGCGACGCTAACATCTTTATGTGGCAGTAATTACTACCTACTTACAAATGATGAACTGGCAAATATAGGTAGCTATTAGCCCCGACAGACTAGATGGCTGAGGGCGGAGCTCTGCGTAGGGCCGAACGCCCAAAACGTTCAAGAGAAGCACGCTTCTACGCGAGGCTGAAAGCCATGCTGCGGGACGTTAGCGGTGAAACACAGAACCATTGTACATGTGTCAAAATACGTAGACTGAAGACCGAGCTCTGCGTAAGGCCCACGGGTGCAATTTCTTCAAATATCTGACCGAGTTCCACGAGTACCTACTAAACTCCCGCAGGTCAGTCTTCGGCGTCGCGTGGAATCGCGCCTTCCCAATTAAGATACTAGGGGAAATTGAGGATAGCGCATGTACCTGTCCGACGCTCCGGACCTTCGGAGTTCGGTCTATGCTATCGGTTTACGCGGAGTTCGGTCTACGGGCTTCGCATTAGACACTTGTAACATTGCATTGTTCTGTGTTTAAATACTAAAGGTACGCCTCTCTCGGACGCTTCGGGCATTCAGCCCTACGCGAGGTTCGCGGCCTTCGGCCTTCGTATTTAAATACATTGTATTATTGTCTATATTATGGAATGTTGTTGTTGTTTGAATACTAAAGACGCGCCTTTTTCGGACGATTCGGGCCATTGGCTTTTTTATTGTTATAAAAGGGGAGATTGCAGCTATAGGTACTAGGGGAAATTGCATTAAGTGAGTTCCACCTGTCCTTCCTGGCCTTCGACCCTACCCCAGCTCGGACTTTGGCCTGCGCATCTAGACACTTCTTCTATTGGTCTGTGTTTGAACACAACACTCTTGCAGCTCGGCCTTTGGCCTTCACAATTACGATATTACTTAGGGGAAAGTTGCGAAAAGCGCGCGCTCTGGCCCTTGGACCCTACGCGGAGCTCACATTTCGGCTTTTGAATTTAGACAAATGTCTACTACTACTAGTTAGGTTAGGAATGAATAAAGGAAGGTTCGAAGCATTTGAGAAGGAAGGAAGAGACATAATATGTGTAAACATTGTCACATAGATACTTCTTACAATAGGGAATATTACGCGAAACTCTGCGTAGGGGGCGCCACTACTACACTCCATCACAATCTCGGGCTCTACCGCGAAATAAGAAAATCGAAATTTCGCTATCACTCTTGCATATTCGGCAGAACATTGCAGTATCCCTATTATGAAAATTAGTTTTAGTACCTATGCACGTGTTAAAACAAAACCAATTTTTTCGCAGGCGGGTTAATTAGGTTTAGTAGGCAAGGATAATTTTATTCACAAGAAATATAAGAATCCAATAAGCCAGAAATTATTCGAAGCCCATCGCTTAAATAGAATTTCACACGTTTAGATTTCAATAGCGCGATTTAGAATATGTTTGTGTTTAGTTCCTGTATTTACCTTAGGTATACCATATGATTTATATATATTTTTATGATCAGCGGTAAAAGCCCTTACATTTGATAGCTCACAAAATAAGATAGAAGGATTTATTTTTCTTAGCACATTTTGTGAATCCTTATTCTACCAAAATAAGACTTGAACGCGTATGTTGCATATATATTTTAAATCGTCTTTCAAAGCTCTTCATTTTGAGGTCCCACTCGATATGTTTGCAAGATTTTTTTTTCTAAACATCACGCAATATCATGTATTATGTCCGCCATATTGATTTTATTATGACGTCACATAGCCTATGTTAGTCGGGATGACGTAAGGATTCTAATGATATATCATTTATCTAAATCGGTTAAGGCATTCAGAAGTTATGGTGGAATAAAGAAACTCACATACATACAAACATGAACCCTGAAAACTGTTGGCAAGTCCAACAGAAGACTAATTCCTTTTCATAGTTATCTATGGTATTGTTCTATCCTTGAATTATATTACCATGGGAACGAGAATAATTTATACTTCACATTACACCTAAATATGTAACTTGTGCTTTTGATAATATAATTATTTGTGACTATACAAGACGGTTTTACTTATCTTCGCCTCAACTGAACCGGCATTATCCACCTCACCGCTGAACATTGGTCCTTCGAGAGAGAAGAAAGGACGAAGATAGAAAATTCCGGCTTGCGATAAATGGTCACCGATCCATCGGCTTCTTCGTGCAAGAATATTCACGCTTTTAAAAAGAAGTACGCAAGCGGCGCGAAACAATAGGGGTGCAATACCTATTCGCTGCATACATTCATCGTCATATATTCGTGCAACTGTTCACGCAAAGATTCGCATGCGACGCAACATACTCGTCGCATCGCGCATATCGTCGGTCCCACGCACACCCCACGCTTCAAATTCATCGTGGTCATCGTGGATCTACATTTCAAGCAAAAACGCGCGTGTGTCGCGAAACTTATATTCGTCGCATCGAGCATCACGTTGGTTCTTCGCTTCTACACATCGAGAATCTACATTCCTCGCATCGCGCAAGTTTTTACAAAATATTTACAATTTTAATTATGTAATTCGTCGAAATGTCATTCGTCATTCGTCGCGAAAAAAATAATTTTTCATATTAGCCGCCATTGCAGCATTGGGTTGTCAATGCTGCCAACTAACGAATACTTTAAAACACATTTCATGGTTTAACTTTACTGGTCATTGTAGGGAGTGAAGCTTGTGCCTATGTTAAGTAGTTTACACTATACCCAAAGTTTATGTGGTACTTTAAGTCCTTTAAGTCGCAATCCCCAACGATGGCATCTGAAGACTTGAGGAGGTTGCGAGCTGCACGAGGTTACACCAAGGCCTCAATCACTCGTCTCTTCAACTTTAGCAATAATGAGAATGATGTTGGCCTTAGTGCAATTTCTGACTTGGAAACGAAGCGCGCCAGGATAGAAGAGTTATTCAAAGATTACGAGCAATGTAATAAGGAGATTTTAGCCTTAGACGAAGCGGACGCGGAGGATGTGGAGGACTATGAGGCAAAATACTACAACATTCTCACTATCCTCAATGAGGCTATAAAAAACAAGTCGTCCTCGTCTGATGCGCCCTCGTCTGACGCTCCCGCGTCTTCCTGCAAAAAGGCTAAACTGCCTACTATAAAAGTTGAAACTTTCACTGGTAAGTATAGTGAATATACAGGTTTTATTAACTTGTTTAAGGCAATAATACACAACGATAGATCAATTGACAATGTCCAAAAATTGTACTATTTGCGCTCATTTCTCGCAAATGAACCCTTTGACTTGATTAAGAACCTGCCTCTAGCTGAAGGCAGCTACGAGGAGGCTCTTAAGCTTTTAGAGGAGAGGTATAACCATAAGTTCAAAATTGTAAATGAACACATTAATGCCTTGCTTGATATAAATGCCTTGGTCAAATCTAACCCTGCAAATTTAAGACAGTTTGTGTCATGCATCAAACAATCTTTATCTGCATTAAAGAATTTAAATGTAAGTACGGATAATTGGAATCCTATTATATTGGCTATTTTGTACCGTAAATTAGACACCTACACGTCACGGGCATACCAATTGGAGCGTGATGACACTGAGGAGCCCACAGTCACCGAGTTCCTACTGTACTTGGAGAAACGCGCCTTGGCACTGGAGAATGCTGAGCCGTCGCCCACACACGGGAAGTCTCACCACAAGGCAGTGGTAAATGTGACAGCTACCGCCTCGCCTGCCTGCAGTTATTGTAAGTCTAATCACCGACTGTTTGACTGTAGCAAATTTAAAATGCTTACTAGTAGTGAAAGGATAGCTTTCAGCAAAAATAATGACCTATGCTCTGTCTGTCTAAACAAACACAATGGAAAGTGCCGCTTTCATTTCCGGTGCAGTACTTGCAAACAGGCTCATAATACCTTACTGCATCCGGACTCGGCTAACCAACCCCAAGTTTCTTTAATATCAAACTTGGGGCATAATGGGGTACTATTACCCACAGTCAGAGTGAAGTTATATTCACGGACAGGTAGTGAGGTTCATGTGAAGGCTCTTTTAGATTGTTGTTCACAAAGCTCTTTAGCCACCACTAAATTAATAAATGTTTTAGGATTGACCCCAAGCAAGGACAACAGCAACATAATTGGTGCTGGAGGAAAAAGTACTGATACACAGTATTCTATACCTTTAGATGTGTATTCTTTGACCATGCCTTACCGAGTCACTGCGAATTGCAATGTAATGGAAAAAATTACATGCCAGCTGCCACAAAATGCGATCAAATTGGACGCTATTAATATACCTGATGGGATCACTCTGTCTGATGCTGATTTCCATCAGCCATCTGAGATCAATTTACTTCTAGGTGCTGACATATTTTTCCAGGTCCTCCTTCTGGAGCCAGTTCCGGGTCAGCAGGAGCGGTCTGCGCAGCCTGTTGAAGACCCAGCCAGTCCACACCCAACGGTTGTAAATACAAAGTTTGGCTACATCATAGGTGGGGGTTTACCACGACAACAAACCAGTGACAAATGTAAGGTAACGCTTTTATGTACACAATGTGACTCAAGTCTTAATGACAGTCTACAAAGATTTTGGAATGTAGAGAGTATACCTGAAACCTTTTGTGAACGCATGTCAGAGCATCAAATGTGTGAAGATACTTTTAAGAGCACAACGGTGTTAGAAAATAACAAGTTTCAGGTTGACTTGCCTTTGAAAGTTCCTTTGAATGAGGTCAATGATGTGCTTGGTAGCTCTTTTGATATGGCTTATTATAGGTTCCTTAACCTCGAAAAAAGATTGCACAAAAATATAAATTTGCTATCAGATTATGAAAAATTCATCAATGAATATGTGGACTTGAAGCATGGGCACTATATTGACTTCAATCAATTGGATTTTGAGAATGATCCTCTATACTTTGCATCCCATCATGCTGTAATTAATGACTCTAGCAAAACTACACGTACCCGGGTAGTCTTTGACTGTTCTTTGCAAACTAACAAAAAGGTATCGCTCAATGACATTTTGCTTAACGGACCTCCGGTACAAAAAGAGTTGTTTGACATAATGCTTTTGTTCCGATTAGGCAACTATACCTTCTCCACAGACATCCGACGCATGTTTCGATGTGTTGATGTTAATCCGACGCATGCCAAATTGCAAAATATTTTGTGGAGAAGTAATCCTAATGAGCCTCTAAAATGCATACAGCTAGATACTGTTACCTATGGGCAAAAGAGTAGTACATATTTAAGCACTCGATGCTTACTAGAGTTAGCAGATAGGTTTGAAAGTGATTTCCCACTTGCAGCTTATATATTAAGAAATTGCACCTATGTAGATGATATGTGTTTTTCAAACTCCGATTTAAAGGTTATGATGGAAGCCAAGTCGCAATTAAGGGAGTTGTTAAGTAAGGGTAGTTTCAATACACACAAGTGGGCATCTAATGATCAGAGAGTCTTAGAGGGCATTCCCAACGATAAACGGCAGTTTGATGACTTAGACTTCCAGAAAGATAATTTATATTTAAAGACGTTAGGTTTAAAACTGAATATGCGAGACGATGTCTTTGTTTTTTCTTGCCCCGAGGCCTTTAAAAAGGAAAAACCTACCAAAAAAGAAATATTAAGCTATATTTCGAAATTTTATGATCCGCTAGGTTTTATAGCGCCAATTATCATGAAGGCAAAGGCTTTCATGCAAAAAATATATGCAGAAAAAATAGGTTGGAATGAGGTTCCTTCAGCTATGCTGCTTCAGGAGTGGTCTTCATTTGCTTCCAAATTATCTCAAATGGAACCCTTCACTATTAATAGGAACCTGCATATCCCCTCCAATGCTTCTGCATTGCAATTGATAGGTTTTGCTGATGCATGTAGCACGACTGGTTACGGCTGTTGTGTGTATCTTCGGGTGGTCGACGAACACGGTAATGCTTCACTTTCATTACTTTGTGCTAAATCTCGAATCAACCCCCGCAATAAGGATACGCTCACCATAGCTCGCTTAGAACTGTGTGCCATGCTACTGTTATCTAAACTAATCGCTCGAGTTTATGAATCGCTAAAATCGCAATTAAATATACAAGATGTATATCTGTTTTCTGATTCGCAAATTGCGCTAGCATGGGTGAAAACAGAGCCTTTAAGGCTCCAAGCTTTTGTTGCCAATCGGGTCAGGTTAATTCGAGATCTCACAGATAGATGGCGCTGGCTGTATGTACCCAGTGGAGAAAATCCGAGCGACTGCTTGAGCAGAGGTACAGATCCAGATGAGCTGCGTCACATACCCATGTGGCTGCACGGCCCAAGCTTTCTACAGGAAGGTAACTATAATTTTAATGATAAGCCTAACCCTCCTACAATCGATGACCTACCTGAATTGAAAAAGGCGCCCTCTAGTGCCAAGGTGACGTTAGTTACCCAAAAAGGATCAGATCCTTACGATTTCTTAGAAAGGTTTTCTGATCTCAACAAAATGGTAAGGGTAATGGCCTATATAATGAGGTTTTGCTCTAATTTAAAAACTAAAGACACAAATAATCTTGAGTATCTCTCCGCTAAGGAGCTTCAATTAGCTTTACTTCAGATTATAAAACGTGAGCAAGGCATTTACTTCAAACATGAAATTGAGAGTCTCAAGGCTAACTTAGATAATGTTAAAGGTTCGCTCAACTCCTTACATCCTTTTCTTGACAATCATGGTTTGCTGAGAGTTGGTGGCAGAATAAAAAACGCAAATGTGTCATACTCACAAAGACATCCTGTAATACTACCAAGGGAATCTCGCATAACAAAGCTTATTGTAAAGCACGAGCACCTTAGGCTGCTACATTCTCCGCCCAAGTTATTATTGTCAAGCTTAAATGATAAATATTGGATTGTAAATGGTCATAGCTATGTAAAAAGTATAGTTAACAAATGCTTACCTTGTTTCAGAATGAAAGCTCAGTGTGCAAAACAGCTGATGGGTTCTTTGCCACCTGAAAGAGTCACGGCCTGCCGAGCATTCCAAAAAGTCGGCATCGACTTTGCAGGTCCAATAGCAGTAAAGAATTCTCGCGTAAGAAGAGCTTTACAGACAAAGGGCTATATATGCGTATTTGTTTGTTTTGTGACAAAGGCTATACATCTGGAGCTCTCTTCAGACTTAACCACTGATGCTTTCCTTGCATGTTTCAAGCGATTCATAGCGCGAAGAGGCCTTCCGACCGACGTATTTTGTGACAATGGTGGATGCTTTAAGGGGGCAAAGAACCAATTAGCTGAGCTGTACAATTTAAATGCATCACAGGATCATCAGACTCTGGTGCAATCCTATGCGGCACAGCAACGTATTGCCTTTCACTTTGTGCCAAGCTATTCACCAGTGTTTGCTGGTCTTGCCGAAGCTGCTGTTAAAAGTACTAAGTACCACTTAAAGCGTATATTGCAGGCTTATGTACTGACGTATGAACAACTTAATACTATTTTATGTCAAATTGAAGGGACCCTGAATTCTAGGCCACTTTTGCCTGTAACTGCTGACGATATTAACGATTACAGCTACCTTACGCCTGGCCACTTTCTGATTGGTACTTCTATGACATCCTTCCCGGAAGCGGACTTGGCCGAGTTACCTAATAATAGATTAAAGTTCTGGGAGATCTGTAACAAGGTTAAAGGCCACTTTTGGAAGGTATGGCATAAGTATTATTTGAATGTATTACAATGTCGTCCCAAGTGGCGCGATAGCCAACCAAATGTTAAAGTTGGTTCGTTAGTTATTATGAGAGAGCCTAACTCTCCCCCCATGACATGGCCCATGGCCAGAATTGTTAAAGTATATCCTGGTGATGATAATAAGGTACGCGTTGTAGACCTCTTGGCACCTAATAAAAAGGTGTACAAACGATCTTTAAGCGGTTTTGCTGTGTTACCCATTGAATAATATTCTATTGTGTAAGTAAGCTTTTATGCATTGTGTTTTTAATACACCTTTAAGTTTGGACACTAAGTATGTCTAAATATGTGTGTAAGCTAAGTTTATAGTTTGACAAGGTTCTTGTTTCTTTGATTATAACTCTTAAGTGTTTGCAGGTAAACTGCTGCCTTGTTAACACTACTTAGAAGTTAAAGAGAGTACATTTAGTTCTCTTTCTTGCGTTTATCAACATATGCGTTGTATTTGTTGTTATTTAGGTAATATTTCTTAGGATGATCTCAATAATATTGATTTTCTCTTGTTTTTTCTGTAGGATTTGAATAACGTTTAATAAGATGTTACTCTTTATTGTTTAGCTTTCATTGTAAACATAAGTTTCTTTAATTGGATTATACCATGATGCTGGGTAATGAGGTTATACCTATTTTAGTAGCAAATTATGGACTTATTATTATTTAAGGCGAAGGTTTCGGCCCGCCCCAGCATGTTGGCAAGTCCAACAGAAGACTAATTCCTTTTCATAGTTATCTATGGTATTGTTCTATCCTTGAATTATATTACCATGGGAACGAGAATAATTTATACTTCACATTACACCTAAATATGTAACTTGTGCTTTTGATAATATAATTATTTGTGACTATACAAGACGGTTTTACTTATCTTCGCCTCAACTGAACCGGCATTATCCACCTCACCGCTGAACATGTTGGGGCAGTCGTGTAATGAACAGTATTGCAGCTGCAGTTGGAAATGGAATGTCACTTTTACAGAGTAAAGGGTATCCGCGCCGACATCTTTCTCATACAATTTGGCGGTGCGGAGCCATCCACACGGACGGTCCGAGTGACGCTAAAACCAGCCTAATATCATTGGTTCTGTGGGCTATAGCCGCGAAAATCGAAGTTCGCAAATTGCGGAGATTTTTCTCTGTCAGTCGAATTACGCCTTCATTGGAGTAAAAGAGAAAGATCCCCGCAATTTGCGATTTTCGGTTTTCGAGGTAAGCCCCTCTGGTACGTACTTCTTGTGCTTGTACTGGTGCAGTATCCGGTTGCAGATGTGCTTGGGCGTGTCCTCGTGGTCGAGCTCCGAGTGCTCCTCGTACACCTCGTCCACGACGCCGCAGTAGTCGCAGTACTGGGAGTCCTGCATGATCCTGCAACGGCCATTAAAGGATGACTCACGCTAGACCGGGCCGGGGCCGGGTCGGAGCTTCCGGCGCTTCGTTTGCTATGGAAAGCGTCACGTGATCCACGATCAGCCGTCATAGAAAATGATCACCGATCAGCCGTCATAGAAAATGATCACCGATCAGCCGTCATAGAAAATTACATGTCGGACGCCTTACCGCGGGCCTGACGCGGTCCACCGTGAGTCATTCTTAACGTGAAACCATCCAACTTTGACCTAGTGGTTCAACCTTTGACCATTTGGATTTGGAAATTGCAAATGGACTGAGGACCACTGTTTGAATTTTTTTTTTCAATAGCCTATTATGTTGTAATATGGCAAATAGCCACTTTCAGTGTTTAACAGTAAAACTCTGGTTTACTGTGACATAAACGCATATTGCTTGTGTCAGCGCAACCTGTGTATATATATATATATATATATATATATATATATAGGCAGGCATTTAGAGAATACACGTTTTTATACTATCACACATCATAAGGTGTTTAATTACTACTCCCATCACCTGCTCAAACCATTTAACAAGATCGCCAATTCATTTCATTCTACTGCCTGCTGTCTGTTTGAATAGCAGTAGTCATGTTGGCTAAAAGCTACTTAGTTCCATATTTTATAATTTTTTAATTACAATTATTGCTCTATCTGTCACGTCACTTATCCGATAAGGATGATTCACGCTACATCGGGCCGGGGCCGGGTCGGAGCTTCCGGCGCTTCGTTTCCTATGAAAAGCACCACCTGATCACCGATCAGCCGTCATAGAAATTGATGTGTCGGACTCCTCGGCCCGATCTAGCGTGGGTCATCCTTTAGGCATATTATAATGACACTAGTGATAAGAGTACCGGATATTTTATCTATATTTTATCTTTATTGTATTTTCCTAACTGAGGACCACTTGTTCAACTTATCATAAAACCTGCTGAGTGGTTAACCCTTTAGCAGGCTGACAGTTCAAACATGACTATCAAATGTCAGTCTTACTCATCTTACTCCGACTTGTTTGCCGACGAAAGTCATAAACTTTTTTAAGATTTTTTACGTTTTTGCGAATCAAACATGTAATATCTTAGTAGCTTATTAATCGCTTTATTATTACTTAGGTACTTAATTTTACTACTTGATTTTACAGTGCATTGGTGTTAGCTGTAATGCTGTAAAATTTGATTTCAATAAATATCAATATCAATATCAAAAATAGAACACATGTTTGAAGTGCTGTATGTGGGAAACATGTATCCCTTAGCCTGGTAAAGGGGTTAAGTTAGATTAGGTCAAGAATACAAATTAGACTTTGCATGTTAGCTATAATATATTTTTTTATTTATTTACTTTATTTAAGCTAGCGTTAGGGGTGCCAACTGTCCAGGTTTTCTCAGATTTTTCATTGGAGTCCATCCAAGAACTATCCACTATCCAGTTACCAGTATGATTTATAAAATTTCATAACAAAACGTTTTATGTGGCAGGCAAATCCCTATAGTTCCATCTTTGTGCCAAAAATTATAGGGTGTCTAGGAAAAAACAACAGATTTGTTTTCAATAGAATTCTGTATACAATAACCACACTTTCATAATTGTTTATCGATATCTAAGTAAGTGTATAAGAATTTAAATTGCCTAGAATGACCAAAGTCATTAGTAAGTCAATAGCAAGAGTAATCACCAAGCAGTTTAGATAGAAAACATGTTTGATAAAGTACTGTAAGGGGTCATCCATTAATTACGTCACACGTTTAGGGGGAGGGAGGGGGTCAAGAAAATGTGACATATTGTGACATGGGGGAGGGGGGAGACACAAACTTTGTGACGTCACTTTAACTTCATTAGTAACCGAAAATTTATTTAAATTATTTAGTTCGCTGTACATTTAAATAACAAGTTTTTAAAACGAAAATAGTTTTTAATCGTTTAATTTTCTTTCCTAAGCAGTTTTGGGTTATAAAATTACTAATATTTATATCGTCAAAAATATTTTGATAAAATATTAATAATACTTAGGTACTTACTTAATTCGATTTGGCGATTTCGTAGAAAAAATGTGACGTCACACTAGGGGGGGAGGGGTTTGCCAAATGTGACCAAGTGTGACAAGGGGGGGGAGGGGTCAAAAAACCTAGAAATTGGGGTGACGTAATTAATGGATGACCCCTAATGCCATCACCAGCTGTCTGAATTATATTCCAATTAGAATGTAATCAGACCAGTATCATTACTAATGAACTCTTATAATCACTTAGGTCTGAAAATATCATTTGTAATTGTGATAAATATATTTACAAATATAGTTTGAAAACATGTCAAAGAAGAAAGATGTTGCTACAGTTCTTGAAATATTAGTGATTAGCTAAGTATTTTTAAAACATAATAAAAACACTTGAATTTAAAACTTACTTATAAAAATAAATTTACCTAAGTCGTAGTCACTCAGTTGTGTTTCAAAGGAACATTCCAAACAATATGAAAACGCTTTTATGGAACAGGTGGCGAGCTTTCATTTAAACCCTCTCTAGATCACTGTGTGCCACAATAGTTAGTTATTATATATAACACAACACAGATATCTTATATCAGGATTACAAGTAGGTTCTACATGTTTTTTTTTTTCATCAATAGACCCCTTTTCATACAATATTTTAAGAAGTTTGTAACTATGTTGTAAGCTCTGTTTTGTCTTGTTTTTAGGGTTCCGTACCCAAAGGGTAAAACGGGACCCTATTACTAAGACTTCGCTGTCCGTCCGTCCGTCCGTCTGTCACCAGGCTGTATCTCACGAACCGTGATAGCTAGAGAGTTGAAATTTTCACAGATGATGTATTTCTGTTGCCGCTATAACAACAAATACTAAAAACAGAATAAAATAAAGATTTAAATGGGGCTCCCATACAACAAACGTGATTTTTGACCAAAGTTAAGCAACGTCGGGAAAGGTCAGTACTTGGATGGGTCAGATGGGTGACCGTTATTTTTTTTTGTTTTTTTTTTGCATTATGGTACGGAACCCTTCGTGCGCGAGTCCGACTCGCACTTGCCCGGTTTTTCTATACATGTATAGGGTTTGCAGTTACTGCAACACATTCATTGTTGGACCGGGTTGTTCAATCTGATGCTAATGCTAAAATAAATATGCTTAATAAACTACAGTAGTAGTAGTGATTGCAATCCGGATTATTCGAAGTTCAAAAATCCGGATTTCGGAGCGTTTAAAAATCCGTTTTAAAATCCGGATTTTGAAAAGAAAAAACCGGTTTTTCGGATTTTTTCCCACCAGTACTAATTTGCTCAAAATTAATGCTAATGCGAAATAAAAAGCGGTGCACATGAAGCGGTAACGCGGGAGAGCTATTGCCAGCCGGGCATTGCGCGTCGCGCACTCGTTCGCACCTGTATGCTTGCCCCGCGTCCGCCGCCCCTGCCGCCCGCTACCCGCCAAGTCACCGTCATCTGCACCATGGCCGCGACATCGACTCCGACTTCTCCTCTTTCCTCGGTGGCTTCCACGAGTGCAATGACAACTGTTAATGGTAAACTACAGAAACAAGACCAACGAGAGCTAAGTTTTAAAGAGCAATTAAATCAGCAGCTGTCTTTGCTCGACCAAAATAATACAGGAGTGGCCCAGATTGCCTCGCCAGATGCCCCGGATTAGCTACTCTAATCCACATAGAGCACGAAGGCGATTCCATTGCAAAGAGGCGTAAGGCAGGGAGACGTTATCTCTCCGAAACTGTTTACTGCCGTAATGGAAGACGCCTTCAAGCTCCTGGAATGGCAAGGACTTGGCATCAACATCAACGGCGAATACATCACTCACGTTCGGTTTGCCGACGATATAGTAGTCATGGCAAAGTCGAAGGAAGTCGAGGAACTCAGCATGATGCTCGATGACCTCAACCGAGTTTCACAACGGGTGGGCTCGAAAATGAACATGGACAAGACGAAACTTATGTCAAATGCCAATGTTATGCCCATCCCACTTTCTGTTGGGAGCTCGGTACTCGAAGTTGTTGACTCGTACATCTACCTAGGACAAGTAGTCCAATTAGGTAGGTCCAACTTCGAGAAGGAGGTCAACCGCCGAATCCAATTCGGTTGGGCAGCGTTCGGGAAACTACGCAATGTCTTTTCGTCCGACATACCTCAGTGCCTCAAGAGGAAAGTCTTTAATCAATGTGTGTTACCAGTGACGACTTACGAAACGTGGTCTTTCACTATCAGCCTCATCTCAAAATTCAAAGTCGCTCAACGAGCTATGGAGAGGGCTATGCTCGGAGTTTCTCTGCGTGATCGAATCAGAAATGAGGAGATCCGTAAACGAACTAAAGTCACCGACATAGCCTACCGGACAAGCTGAAGTGGCAATGGGCAGGCCACATTGCGCGCAGAGAAGATGGCCGATGGGGTCGAAAAGTGCTCGAGTGGAGACCACGGACGGACTAGCAAGCGGAGCGTAGGACGTCCACCCACAAGATGGACGGACGACCTTGTTAAGGCCGCCGGAAGACGCTGGATGCGGGTCGCTTACAACCGGTACGAATGGAGGTCCAAGGGCTATGTTCAGCAGTGGACGTCTTATGGTTGAGATGATGATGATGAATCCACATAGAAATGGCCGTCCACGAGGGCGGAGGAAAAATCGGTAGCATTTTACCCTCCGTATACAACCAGCTATTATCAATACCACCAACAAGTGTGGAATCGGAAAGAGAATTTTGGCAGCAGGAGTGTTCTGTAACCGTATGAGGACGAGGTTAAGTGACGAATCTCTTGATGCGATGATGTTTCTTTATTGGCGTAGCAGTGTACGCATTCTGTTTTTGTTATTTTTAATAAAAACAACTTAATTTGATTGTTTGTTTCACTTTGCTTTTATGCCAAATATTCCTTTCTTAAAATCCGGATTGAATCCGAACTTCGGATTTCGGTCAAACCAAAATCCGAAAATCCGGATTTGAAAAAATGTCACGGATTTGCAATCGCTAAGTAGTAGTGCAGTAGTGATGACTATTAAGCATATTTATTTTAGCATTAGCATCAGGTTGAACAACCCGGTCCAACAATGAATGTGTTAAGCACATTTTAGCGTTCCTTGCAGACCTACATGAATCGACAGAATGTCACTGCATATCACTTTGATGATATTAGAATTTGTTAAAAATAGATTTGTAGACAGGGATAATATTTGAAATGATAAGATTAAAATTATAATATACAATTATAGTAACCGCTAAATGATGTAATCTCTGAAAAAAACACAACAGAGAAATGTTATGTATGTTATTATCCTGCCTTTTGTGAAGATCCAGTACTTAGTATAATTATACTTTAGATCAGCATACTCTTCCACAAAACTAAAAATAGGTATGTACCTAGGTATGCACTGTGTTATAAAATAATACTAAGGGCCACTTGCACCATTCACTAACCTGGGGTTAAGCGTTTAAACCTAGAGTTACCATGGTTACCAGTACAATTTAACACTAGGTTAACACCGGGTTAGCGAGATCATGCAAGTGGCACTATGTATGCCATTTTATTTGTCTACAATGTACATAGTAATCAGAATAGGTACTTGGAAAAGGATTTTGGAATAGAGACCAGGACTAAATATCTTAAAACTTTGTCACACTGTTTTTAACTGCACCATTACATATTTTTTGAGCAGTTTTAAATGACTTATAAATTACATGATTGACATGAAATAAAATTCTAGTCCTTGTCTTTATTGATTATTGTACTAGAGTTTAATGTAAATATCTAAAATAAAGCAAATGTATTGTAAGAAATTTTTTGTTGCATTGCATTGGCCTAAGCACAGATTGTGGGTAGGATAATAATGCAATTTGGTGCTGCTAACATCAGACACTAAGGAAATTTACTTGTGTTGGTTTTCTAAGGTAAAACTGCACTAACAAACTGTATTTCCACACGATATTTTAAATGACAGTATTTACTGAAGTCATGCACGTATGATTAACAAAAGAAACTATACTGTACCGAGGCCATGGTAAACCCGACTGAAATGTATTTATGGTAGAACAAAATGTTTTTTATCTGGCTATTTTTTTTTAAATAATAATCAAGTGTACATGTACTCGACCGAGTGGACTTCCCCTAAACAAAGACAATGAATGTCGTATCGCTGAATATTATAAAAAAAAACTTACCCCACCGATAAGAAGTTTTTACATAAGAAGAAGGATTCTATAAATCGGATCAACTGAGATATATGCACAAACTGTACAAATAAAAACCTTTAAAATATTTAATTATTTTCTTGACGAAACTTCGCAAAATAAAAGCCGCAACACGAAAAACCGCCGGCGCTGCCGGCAGACAGAAGACAGCTCACAGATAAGAAAATTTGATGCGCCCACAGAGCAATGCTGAAATGCTGTCCAAGGCCCCTACCTATTCTGTTCTCTTTGACGGCGCAGCAACTAGTATCATTTCTCTCTCCTCGCTCTTTTAAAATGCCATTTGTCAAAAAAGGACAACCATACTGTTGACAAGGTGAACTTCAAATCAAGTGTTGCCTTTTTTGATGCATCCAGGCTGTGTATGTGTGCGTAAAAACGTGTATGTGTGCTCTTTTAGGGATGTGAAAAGTCGATTTTAATCATGTTATACATCGATAAATGGTACACAGTGGAACGAAATAGCAATTAATTGAAGCTTCAATATCTTTGTTAAACATATACATAATTGAAATGCTAATGAATAATAAATATATTACAATATAATAAAATATTTCAATTATTGTGGAACACATATCTTAGTAGGTGTTTATGTATTTTAATTAAATATCTGAACTTTCCCTTGGTTCCCTGCTGGGGCGTGACGATAAAATTGTGATCTGATAACCACAATAAAGAATAAAAGCGTTTTTGTTCATTTTAGATATCGTCAAACCTTTGAAGTAAAATTAAAATTGTAAGAAATGTCGATAGTTTATCGATATGACTTTATCGACATGGCTACAGCAAGGTGGTGTTAAATTGTTAATCGTACACTAAACAAAAGTGGCAACAGTGACAGCTCGCTGAGACCCCGTCTCTATATATATTGTAAGTCTATGATGCTGTCAAACCCTGGTCAAACCTGCTTGTTATTGTATGGTTATCAAATGGTTATTGTTTGATGTGTTATGTTGGTAGCGTGTTTTAAGTAAAACATTTAATCGAAAGTATTATATTAATTTATTAAAACTGTTATTAATACACTAAATAAGTAAATGTAATATATGAGATCATTCAGTTACAATTTGAGATCACAATTATAAATATGCCTACATGATGTTCAGTTAAAAATCAACTTGCTTTATTCGCATACATTTGTAGATAGATATAGTCTGCCAAGCCATTTCCGTCAGTAGAACAAAGCGGCAAATTTAAAAAATGTAGGTGCCAAGGGTTATCGAACCATAGAAAAAATCAATTTTGCGCCCTTTTCTACTGACAAAGTTGTTTGACCGGCTATAGAAGGAAATCTTTATCACGTGAATAATTACGAATGTTTAGGTACAGTCGACGTCAAAAATATATGTTTACACTTTTGAACCTTACTCCTTTATAATAAGGCAAAAATGTAAATATATCTGTGACGTCAACTTTACAACAGACAGCAGCCATTTTAAATTTAAATTTCACGTCGGTTCCGGAGTGGGTATCTCTCGTATGGGTTGATTAAGTGCAGCTGGCCGTTCCTGTACGGGTTGCCAAGACCTGGAAAAAGACAATTGGGTCAACATCCCTTTAATAGGGGGTATAACTGCAATGTTCTGCCGCCAGAGTGCAGCACTAGCGCCCATAGGAAACCATAGAGTAACTGTTCTAAGTAATGTAGAGTCGGACCAAGAAAAGTCTGCAGCGGATTTGATAGCCTACGCAGTGCAAGTGTTATGTATACGTCATAATTTCATAGAAGCTTGACTTTTAAAATAACACTTGCACTGCGTGGGCTATCAAATCCGCTGCAGACTTTTCTTGGTCTAATTCTAGACCCATTGAAAGAGATGTAGGCGCCTCCATTTGTTACTGACCTATGCATTTGCCAGTGACGCTGGAGCAAGTCGATCCTGGAGCGCACTTCCAGCCGAATTCGTCGTTCTCCAACTTCTCGGTGCAAGGCTCGTCGGGGCCCTGGGGAAAAGGAAACAGTAACTGCCTTGCGCTCTTTTTAGTATAGTTGATTTAGATGTATTACGATTTCTACCATCGGCCACTCTGTTAACTGTACATTGATGCACCTTATGCCTTTTGTAATAAGGTCCACCGATATACAGTTAGGAGTGTTGCTGTTTGTATAGTCAGTCCCTTATTTGACCATAAGATAAGAGGAGTCTATCTCTGTTAGTACGACAATACCTTCCTCCTCCTAGGTACCTTTGTAAAACTTTTCCCTATTTTCAAAATTGGTTTAGTCTGATCATAAGAAGAATCTGTGATGACTCCTATGAAGTCTGGAAATTCTAGAGTTAGAGTCTAAAGAATGCCCATGTAGTCTCAGCTAGCGAGTGTCGCATCGAACACTACCTAAAGGGCTTATTATTATTACATCTGCCTTATTCCCTCCTCCCATCTTTCTGCTGTGTGCTGAGGGAATATTCTCAGTCCATTCGGTAGAGAAGGTCCGCCGAAAGGTACATTTAATAAGCAATCCAGACTAGCAAAATATTATGTACCCGATAACAGTCCCGCCTTGAGCCACAGACTTTGTTGATGTAGGTCCCGTGGAGGCAGAGCTTCGCGGGCCGGCCGTTACGCATCTCACACACTTCGTCGCTCGTTAGCGAGGAGTAGCCGGGAGTCTCGCACACTGGGCAGTCGACCCACTCGCTGAAAACATATCAAAATATTCAAATACCATTTTTTTTATAGAAAATTAATTCGACTTCTTTGTATTAGAGTTAAACTAAGACGATTTTGACAGCATACGCACTGCCAGTGTTATTTAAACTTCATAATTTTTCATCTCGGAGTAATTAACAATGGAGCCGCCATTAACAGGCGTTCCCCTCTGTCGAAAATAGGCGGCCAATGGTCAACCACATGTCAACCATATGTATGGACTGACGTTTATCTGACATGACGTACCTATACATTTGATGTGCCCCTCCCCCGCAAAAAACGGCAGACTATTTTGTACCGAAAATTTTAGACATGGCGACTCCGTTGTTAATTACTCGGAGTTTTTCATAGAAGTTTGACGTTTAAAATAACACCTGCACTGCGTGTGCTATCAAAATCTCTGCAGACTTTCTTTGGTCGTACTCTATTAGTACAGCTAAAAGCTAGAGCTTAAAAGAAAGTTAGAAGGTTTTAAGAAACTGGCAACATCAATATGTTAATTTCATAAATCCCCGTCAATGTCAAAAAAATGTTGCCAGTGTATATCTTTATCCATTCATCCATCCATTTCCGTCACTAAGATAGTGCGGTAAATTTGAAAACTAGGGGCTAATTTGAAAACTAACTGTAGGGGCGGAGGGGAAAATTGGTATGTTGTTAGAACTGTTAAAACGTGTTTATTATTTCGTTGCATTGCGTATGTATATTATAATGACATGGTCCTGTTCCTCACGGGCTCTAGCATGTATTTATATACTCTGTAGTATACTTGCTTTAACAACAATTTATTGTTATTTTCTAGAAAATTAAACCTTTTACTAACGGCCCGATTCGAACTTTAAGATACGTCAAATATTACGTCTAGATACTTAGAGGATATAACCAACGGAGACGCCATGACTAAAATTTTCGGTACAAAATAGTCTGCCGTATTTTGCGGGGGAGGGGCACATCAAATGTATAGGTACGTCATGTCAAATAAACGTCAGTCCATACATATGGTTGACATGTGGTTGACCATTGGCCGCCTATTTTCGACAGAGGGGAACGCCTGTTAATGGCGACTCCATTGTTAATTACTCCGAGTCTAGATACCACATGGATTAGATATGTCAGTGTCAAAAGTGACGTTTCTTCAAACAAAACCTTGACTTTTGACATTGACATATCTAATCTATATCGTATCTTGACGTAATATTTGAAGTATCTTAAAGTTCGAATAGGCCCGTAAGGATTAGCTGACATATATGAATTGGTTGAAGGAAACTACCCTTTAGACGTAAAGCCCTGTCTCTCTTCGCATCAATGTTACAAACTGGCATACCCTTTCTCCTGCAAGTCGTCTCGTTCAATTAGGTTCCGGGGCTCGAAGCGGTAGCGCGCCAGGCACGGCCCGGCCAGCAGCATCAGGTATACCAGGGGGTGCATCATCACGGAGTTCTGGAACAGTTACACCAATCTTATACGCAATTTTAGGTTATCAATAGACATCCGTTCCTAGAATTAATAACTATAGAACCCTGAAAAGAATTCAATAGATACTTACTTAATAGTTTGCCTGAAGCCATAAGACGTGAAAATAATAAGCCTAAAAGAACTAGGTATGTTAAAAAACACTACCAAAATATGTGACATTCCACGACAAAAGGTACCTTATGGCGGCCGGCGCTTACGTCGCATTGCGTCGCAATAATATTGGAGCGACGTTAATAATAGCGTAAGCGCCAACCGCCATACCTTTACTCGTGGGACGTCACATATATTGTAGTAATTTAATTACATACTATAAGTTATTAAGTTGATAACTAGACTGACATAGTCAAACTTATTGTTGAGTTTTGCGGGGCTAAGACTATTTTTAAGAATAACTCTGTATTTTATTAAATAAACAAATAATAATATTAGAAGTTTTTGTGGAAAAATAAAGACAAAATGAAATATCGACATGTCTGTTATCGATGTTACCTTAACGTTACGATTAGGTACCGCCGCCCATGGACACCCGCAACCTACCAGAAGGGTTGTAAGTGTGTTGCCGGCCTTTGAGATGGGAGTACACTCTTTACTACCTACAAAACTATAATTCTATTATTTCGGTACATGTGTCCCTAATTATAATTATTATTCCTCTTTCTAGAACATCATTGGATTCATTGGTGACCATCTGTGACATTAAACGGTAGAGAAAGGCGACCTTAGGTACCTAACGTGATTTTCCTTAATTCTAGACGAAATCTTTCCAACCCACATGTTTGTTCCCTGGCTAATTATATATAACAGTCTCACATGTGAATAGTAATTAATACGGATTCTATTTCGAAATGTCTCGTCAGCTCCGTCGCGACGTTCATGAATGAAACGCGGTGTAGGCGCCCGAGTCAAGTCACGGGAACATCCACTCGTGATTGTCATTATAGTTTTACTATAAATACTGCTAGACTTATAAGTATGTACTCATTCACCGGCTTGCGATAATCTTACACCCCGACATTTAGGCAAATACGTACTTACACTCGGTGCCGTCATTGAATTTTAATCAATAATATGATTAATTATTAAAAAAAAATAGTTTTTTTTTAATTTATAGATGACTGACGACTCCTGGATTTACTGAATTGCGTTTAAAAGTATAATATCTGGGAGACTGAGCTCTGCTCGGAAAACATCTCACAAATTCGCGTTTTCCCAGAGATAAGACCTAGCTAGATCGATTTATCGCCCCCGAAAACCCACATATAGCGAATTTCATCGAAATCGTTAGAGCCGTTTTCCGAGATCCCCGGAATATATAAGTAAATAAATATATACAAATACAAGAAATGCTCGTTTAAAGGTATAAGATTTATTAACAATTTTTCTATATACATAGCAATAGCATAAGATAGTTGTCACTGTAGTTAGCAAACTTATTGAATCCCCTACCTATAGGTAACTGTAAAATGATGAATGAGTAATGCTACAATGAAATGATCCGTCAGCACACAGTCATTCGAACGTGCAACGGAAACGTTCTTTTAAATTAATTAAACACACTTTGCTATTTTTATAAATTTTTCATTACCGTAAAATGGGGTGAGTTGACTGAAATTTGACTTTCAAACCTCGATAAAATTTTATTTTTACATGTGAAAACTGAATGGTGTATATAATAAGTGATTCGGACGTTTGTATTTTAGTTTATATTTTATTTTGGGTAGTTCCATTTCATAACTTTGACGATAAAGAGGAAAAACCACCTCACCCCGTAGTGCCTCGTATTTGGGGTGAGAGGGTTTTTCATACAAAGGTGATTTTGGAAGATTGTTGGATCGACTTTTTTTTATTATGCGTATTACTATAGCCCCATTTTAAATTGGAATACATTATTTTTGTAGCAGTAGCCTTAAAAACCCTTCTCACCCCCCTCTCAAACCTTCTCTCCCCATTCATAACCCACCTCTCCCCGCGAAACCTACTCACCCCGTTTTACGGTACATGCAATGATCTAGGCATATAAGTAATGGGGAGCTATGTGGTAGTGGGCGTGCGTGTTGTAGCTAATATACCTACGAATATAAAAGAGCGCCGAGATCGTGGGTATCCGCACGTAGAGACTTCTATTTGCGACGTCGGTGGGTGTGGTGTTTACATTTACCGTCTTCACCCGGCTTCTATTTACCTATTTACCAGTATATTTTAGGCTAGGTAAAGGTCAAAATGTTAACTAACAGGTAGGCTAGGTGTATTAGGGTATGTTACATGTATAGGTACTACGTTACGTAGGTATAATGCTAGGTAGAGTTAATTAACTCCGTTAAAAGGAATTCTATTCTACCCATAGACCTATTATATTACTTTCTACCAAATATATTTCAAGTAAATCAGAGTACCTACTTAATATTCGACTCTACCATTATTATTCCAGCCTTAACCAACTCGTGGAGGAAAGGGACATTTATGTATTTGCTTTCCTTAAAATGCTATTAAAATAAATAATTATTCAAGCAGTTGAAATCTGGGTCAAAGACGATATGTATACTTCATCGGCTTTATTAATACGAATCGCGTGATCAAAAGCATTTCTGATGCTTTCATCATAATTAATGATTGAAGCTGTAAAAATCAATCAATCTGATTATTATTCTTTTTATTTTTACCAAAAGTTATTGACCGAGGTTCGAAATGGGCGGCGCCGGCCCCAATATTTTATTAACGTCTGGAGCGACTCATCTTCACCAGTCCGTTTTTACTTGACTTGTTCACATATACCGGATGTGGCCTGTAATACGAGCAAAATTTAACTGTAGGCTGTGCTCCTCATACTGACCAACATTTGTTGAGCGACTTTTAAAAATAACTTGTGGTTTGATTTTTAATACACTTTAAATTTTATTCTTAGACGCAATGTATTGCGAATTCTGTTATGTTTAAGGCGTGACAAGCAACGTCAATCACAATAACAAGGCGTAACGATGGCGTCCATTGAAGATTATATTTATTTTGTATGAAAAATAGGGAGTCTAAATATTTACTTCATAATTTTTAAAAGTTGTTGAACAAGTGTCACCGTTTGAGGAGTACAATGTATGTTTTAATTATTTGCTCATGTTACAAGCCACACCCGGTATATGAAATTATAATTATAGGTAGTTTGATTTAAGAAGTCACTGACATGGAGCGGAATTTAAAAATAAAACGTCATTGCAACGTAAATTGGGTGTTTGTTGAGAGAGTTTGCTGAACACATCCAATGCTGCCCCAATATAGATAAGAAAGTACCGTAGCAGAGAAAAATGGGCAATGTATTTGTAGACATGTTATAAAGACATAAGAGATATATGACATGGTAAAGAGACTTGCGCACGCGACGCGTCCCCGCCCGCCCAAGCGATCCCCCGCCCAGCCCGAATGCGCATTCAAGTGACACTCTTCGTCTGAAGCGGATCTTTCACAACTTTTAAAAACAAAACTTTTTAAACAAAAACTTTTGAAGTCGGTGTTTCAGTGTGTTCATTTGTTTTAACGTTCGAATTTCGATTTTAGAAATGGGTATGATATCGCGAGTGCGTGGACGCATACGGAGTGATTCTTTCTCGAAGATTCACACGCTTAAGTCCGAAGACAAAATAGCTAATATCGGTACGTAGACATTATTAATGCGATAATTAAATTTCATTGTAGTTCGATTACCATTGTACTAACTACTAATTAGTATGTCTTGGATTTTTGGCAAAGAAATTTAAGCTACTTACAGTACTTACTAAGTATATTTTTTTATTAAGTTTAAGTACCTATTTATAATGACAGAAAATCAGCTGTTGTTATTTATAAATGAATGTGCGCGTTATTTGTTGTTATTTTTCTTAACAATGAGTCATCGTATTCTAAATTTGCTTTAATCGCATGTGTCTGTGATATAAAATTGGAGAAGATAAACAAAATACGCACTAATATCAGATGTTATGTTTTGAAACATCATATAAATGCTATAAATAGTACCTGATGATGTTTACTAAGTCGTGAGCGACATACAAAAAAAAACTCTACCCTCCTAAGACCCAGAGTCATTATTGCAGTTTTGAATTTGGAACCTTCTTTTATTCCATTATAGTTCAAAATTCGATTTAAATTTGTTCTGTTTAAAGGAACTCAGGCCTTAGGAGGAAAATGGGTCAATAACAAACAACAATTTGGTTGTCAAGGTTGGGAGATTGAGGCCAAAGACATATTTCTCGAAAGCTAGGTTAGCGTCTCAAGGAAACGTTTCAAGTCTAGAGTTTATAAAGTGTGGGCCGAGGCCGGGCCGGAGCTTCCGGTGCTTCATTTTCTATGGAAAGCACCACATGATCGCCGATCAACCGTCATAGAAAATGACATGTCGGACTCCCCGGCACAGGCTCGGCCCAAGTCTATGCTACATTTAAGCATATAAAGGTACCGTCACACAGGCGCGTTTTGCGGGCGGCGCGTAAGCGGGGCGCGCCGCTTTTACATATAAAACGCTCACGCCGCGCTCAGTGCGACGGAACCTTTATTTATAACATTTTTATACATCATTGGTGGGAAACAAGCGTACGGGGCACATGATGGTAAGCTGGGTTTTGCATGTGTGTTGAACATGAGATGATTTCGTATTGATTTAGATCATTTAGACAAGGGTATGGCATGTTTTTTGCAAGAAATTTTGATGCATTATGTAGATAAGGTATAGAGGTACTTGAATCTTTATAAAATGCGTCGGTAAATAAAGAGCCGAAAGATAATTTGGGAACATATTTCGTTTGCCATTAATTTTACGATTCAGGAGTCTAGATGGCGGTTTTATTTATTTTCTACATAATTTTAGGCGGAGCGTTGACCCGCGTGGAGAGTTCATTTAAAATTGGCACGAGTTGGTTCGCTGTTGACGTGCTTATTATGGCTCCTCTACACGATGGGCCAACGCCGGCCACTCCAAGGGACACAGCCATGCGGTAGAATGAGATAGCAATATCACTTGCTCCCTCTAACATATAAATGCGTCCCTTGGAGTGGCCGGCGTTGGCCCATCGTGTAGAGGAGCCATTAGGTTTGGTTTTGTAGACTTCGCTGTCGTCACAGAATAAATAATAGTAAAAAGTACAGAAGACTCACTCTCTAACAAAACGCGTCTGTTACGATCAGGACAGATATCGCCGCTAGGTGGCGACAGCGCCACGCGCGGCTTATTGTTAGCCACCAAAATTGGTGTAGAATGGATGTACTATTAGCTACCTGTTACAAAATCACGGAGTGAGCGACGCCTGCTGTCGTCTAATAACCCGTAAATATCGAATGGTAGATTATATATGCATAAAGGCTCAGTGTTTTAAGGATGACTTCACGTTAGAGCGGGTCGTGCCCGAACCGAGGCCTCCGACATGTCATTTCCTATGACGGCTGATCGGTGATCACGTTGGTGCTTACCATAGAATACAAAGCGTTGGAAGCTCCGGCCCGGCCTCGGCCCGGACTAGCGTGAGTCATCCTTAAAACGCTGAGGTATGTAGGTATGCACCTGTTTTTAGGGTTCCGTACCCAAAGGGTAAAACGGGACCCTATTACTAAGACTTCGCTGTCCGTCCGTCCGTCCGTCTGTCTGTCACCAGGCTGTATCTCACGAACCGTGATAGCTAGACAGTTGAAATTTTCACAGATGATGTATTTCTGTTGCCGCTATAACAACAAATACTAAAAACAGAATAAAATAAAGATTTAAATGGGGCTCCCATACAACAAATGTGATTTTTGACCAAAGTTAAGCAACGTCGAGAGTGGTCAGTACTTGGATGGGTGACCGTTTTTTTTTTGCTTTTTCTTTGTTTTTTTTTTTGCATTATGGTACGGAACCCTGCGTGCGCGAGTCCGACTCGCACTTGCCCGGTTTTTTTATGCCGCATCCTCCTCATATATTGGCGAGCAATACACGAACTATCCTTGGCAATTAGGTCTTGTAGTTTATTTAGTGTGTTTCACGACCTGCGCACAGTTTTTTTGGAGGGCATTATATGTTTCCACTTTTATATCTTATCAGCTAGAGGTGTAGCTAGGCTAAGATATAAATTCTTTTTGGTACATCTACTGGCTTTAACGCGGTGACATCGGTATTTAAGCGATTTTAGTTCGTCTTCGAATTCTTGGATGATGCGATCAGATGTTTTATAAGCGGCCATCGTAAATTTTATAGCATTTTTGGTGCAGCGGAGTGGTGTTAACGGAATTGGTATAGATAATTCCAACTGAAATTGTAAATTAAGGTGAATATTAACGTAATTAGGTGAATAGTAACGTATTATTGTTTATACCAATTCCGTTAACTCCGCTGCACCGAAAATGCTATAAAATTTATGATGTCTGTTTATAAGGTCGTTATAGTTTGTTTTTGATTTCAACACCGCGAAAGCTTCAATAACATGTTGTTGATGTTGTTTACGCACATGCGCGGATTGAGTTGGATTTTTATATTGAAATGAAATGTTTATGGATATGATCTTTCCATTACGAATATAATATACATACCTATATTCTAACAAAAAGTATATTTTATTGACATATACGGTACGTCTATCCTACACTCAAAGTATCAAATTTTTTCAGGGTATATTGAACCAATTCTTAAATTCCAGTATGGCTGCTGTCGCTGGTGCTGGTGCTGCCGTACTGGGCGCCGCGGGGACTGTTGGTGGCGCTGGGCGGCGCCTGGCTGATGGCCGCCTACACGTGCCTCGTGGTGCCCGTGCTCATCTCCGCCAACTATCGCTACCCGGCGCGTTGGTGGCCCGACGCGGTGAAGCTTGCGCAAGGTGAGTCATTCCAGCACGGCTGCTGCTGGTGGCGCTGGGCGGCGCCTGGCTGATGGCCGCCTACACGTGCCTCGTGGTGCCCGTGCTCATCTTCGCCAACTATCGCTACCCGGCGCGTTGGTGGCCCGACGCGGTGAAGCTTGCGCAAGGTGAGTCATTCCAGCACGGCTGCTGCTGGTGGCGGTGGGCGGCGCCTGGCTGATGGCCGCCTACACGTGCCTCGTGGTGCCCGTGCTCATCTCCGCCAACTATCGCTACCCGGCGCGTTGGTGGCCCGACGCGGTGAAGCTTGCGCAAGGTGAGTCATTCTAACATGACTGCTAATGCTGCTATCTATCTATGGATGCTGCTGGAGGTGGTGCTGGGGCTAACTTGGAGTCTTTTGATGCACGAAAGAGCTACATGTGCTACGACGTAGCCCGTAGCATTGTTATACCGGTATGTAGCGGACACTGTTCTTAATAAGGCACAGCAAATGTACTCGTATATATCATGCGCATTGAAAGCAAGAATGTATTTCCTAAGCCTCGCCCTTTTAGAAGAATCGCACGATGCTTACAAGCGACAACCTGTGCTGGATGGCTTTATAAAACAATGTTTAATGATAGTCATTAGTGAAATCATCTAGTCATGTCTATCTTTTAGCGCGACCTAAGTTAGTCCGAGATCTTTATCAAAAACGTATCAACGCTTAAAAAGCAGACGTACTGGGTGTAATTAGGTAAACATCGCGGATATTTTAAACTCCATTGGTAGTTCTCAATGAAAACAATGCGACGCAAAGCAAAGGCCGGATGCGATACGGATAAATCTCCTGTAGGCCGGCTGTTTACTTCATATTTATTATTTTCCTTGGCAAAACAAATTCCTCTCATAAATACTGGCGACAACAGCAAGCGTGCCAATTTACTGACCTATATCGCGTGGGCGCAGATCGCATAGATTTGTACTGTGTCTAGCTGTCTACGCATGAAAATGACTTGTTAAACAAAACAACATTTTTCCAACGGTATCTAAATGCGTATTTATCTGAAAATAGTAGTGATACACACATAGTGTAACGAAAATCTTAATAGCGCGATTGAGCTTTGCTCTCAGTGGGGAAAAGCGCCATCTAACGGAGTATGAAGAGTGTCTACGTACTCCATATTTACAATTAACATCGTGGAATATTCTTAGATGTAACTAGGATAATTTATTTCACTTTTTAAGGGCCATGAAAACCTATCACGATTGCTTTCCCCATTCCCGTCACTCTTTCATCATTTCGCATCTAGCCCATACAATTAACGCGTACACACATTTGGCATTTCCAACATATTATACAGTGTTGTGTGCGAAAGTCAGGTCATTCGTCGACAGAGCTGAATGAGCGGCGGAAATGGCGAGCCGCCAACACTCGTGCGTCAGTAGTTCCTGTTCTTCAGAAAAACATTGTTGCAACAACCTATAACTTCGTACATCCTTAATGCCTTTCTCTTCCAAGGTCCCGCTATCATGGTTCAAAACACGCCCTCCAAAATAAAAATGGTATTATTGCCTTGGGAAATGTTCTGTCAATAACTTGTGTTTAGCACGAGTTCGTACTCACGTTTACCGTCACATCCGTCACTTTCTGACATATGCAGGAAAGAACGAGAGTGAAAATGAAAATGGACGGATGTTGTCAGTTGAGCGCAAAGAATATAATACTCACTAGGAGAAGAACGATAACTCCATACAAAAAAATGTCCCCTTCAAAAGTTCGTTTATACTACTAAGCGCTCGGTAGGATACCATTGTAATTAGAATTGACAACCCGTTTAGCCTAGCGCCCCTAGCGGGTATTGGCAGTAATCCAGTTCAGGAAGCTAATGGTCCTGGGTTCGAATCCCGGAGAGGGAATTTCTTTTTGTATTATTTTATTTTTTGTTGGGGTCAGGTTTTTAAGAGCCCATCAACGTGCACACTAGCGCCACTGCTGAATACACTAAACTAATTTTTATGTTACTGGATTCGTCAACCTACCCGTTCAAAACTAAAGCGGCCGTTTTTGTTTTGAGCTCATAGATTGACGAATCCAGCAACATAAAAACTAGTTTGATGTATTCAAAAGGTACTTAAATACACAATACAGTCAGTAGCGGCCACTTTTTTAAATACCTGTAAAATTTAAATTAAACTTAAATAATCACGATTATTTATTTTAGCAGTGGTGCTAGTGTGCACGTTGTTGGGCTCTTAAATTAGCATATCACAAATAAATAAAGAAATACGTTATAAGATAATGATTAGGTATTATATTTAAAAATTCGTCAAATATAAAAGGTTACAAAAAGTGACGTATTATTAAGATATAAATATTTTCATTCCTATTAGGATTAGTGTATATATGTTAGGAGCAATACATATGAATACATACATTGATATGGCAAATGGTTACAAGTTGTTATTACATCTATCCGGTTATCGGACATTTCTGCTCCACAGCTCCACGCAGCGTTCTTGGTCACCGGAAAACTAGTCTGTATATGCAGCAGATCCGTGCCCTTTGAGCTTTTTTCAAGAAATCATATGACGGGCCAGGATTATAATATTATCTCACGCTGAAGCCATGATTCACTTTCTAAAACAAAATAGTCACAAATTAAACAATATAATCTAACTTCCTAATTACTAACGTCGCTAATTCCTAAGGTCTAAATTTACCAGCTTACTCGTAAACAATGAGAGGTTTTACATCTATGATGAATTTAGATTATAATTTCGGACGCGATATAGCGTCCGCGGGACTTACGGGGATAGTAAGATTAAATTATTATATTTGAATTTGGTAATTAGTACGCTCATTTTTATTTAAAGATTGATATATTTCTTACCTTGAAATTATCGCTGTTTCTGGTTTACTACAACGGTTTCCACACACAAATTAGGGCTTTTCATAATCCGGATAAGAATTGTTGATGAAGTCGCCATTACCGGATACATAATACAGCAAGGAAGGAAGAGCGACAACGGTTTAAATTTAACTAAGTCTGTGCGAAGACGCATTTAGATATGTTGCTCGTACATATGAATAGTTTTTATTTTTAAATTAATAGGTAAATAAATATATTTCAAGTGAATAAATCGTTTTATATGAAAATTTATATTTTTGGCGTTAAATGACTTAAATGACAGCATTGACATCACAGACTTTTGTCTTGTCTATGTTCTTACCGGCCAGACTCAAATCAAGACCTATCAAAGAGGCCTATTGACAAAGATTTTTGTTTTAATTTTATCAAGGAGGGTAGAGGCACGTCTACCCTTCATAGATTTTATGAACATAGACAAAGACAAACTGAAATAGATAATAATTTACATATTTCAAAAAATAAATAATAATTTACATATGACTTTGACTACTTCATAAAATACAAATCAAAATATATTTGATAAAATAATTGGATTTGTTCCTAGAAATCGTATAGACAAAGCCAGTTCTAGCAATGTTGCTGTAGTAAAATATTTTTATGGTAATTACTGGCAATACAGCTCTAGAAACGGAGCACACATGTACAATTATGAAGGGTCACGTCATTCCAAGGAAGTCAATAGGCCTTGGTTGAGCGTCACTGATTTCCGGTCTACTGCGAATTAGCTGCACTTATCATGAAAGAAGTGTAAGACGAAGACGAATAGCACTATTAATTTAGCGAAGTTGATGATTAAAAGGCACAGCATCAGATTCGAACTTCTATCAGGCATCGTAGGATCGTTTGCAATATTTTTCCTCGAAATCCTAGAAATAATATGTACTATATTTACGAGACTCTTTGTTTGTGAATTCTCGTACCTAATTGTCTCGATTATCGAACTGTAATCGAACGAAATGTGCAAGGCAGTTATTAATTACGTAGGGTAGCAGTTAAAATCAATCTTTGTCGAGGAGCTTTATTTAGGTTCCACAGTAGGTATTTAAATAGAATTTGTTCAAGACCTACGAAATACCTAGCTGCTTTGCAGTTGTAAGTGCCTAGGTTAGTAGTTAAATAAAGGTAAAGTCCAGATTTTATTGAGGAACAAGTCAAGTTTTAGGTTCCATAATAATAGTATTTAAATCTATTACTTAGGTTTAGGTCTGGAGGTCGCGGGTTCGAACCCCGGCTCGTACCAATGAGTTTTTCGGAACTTATGTACGAAATATTATTTGATATTTACCAGTCGCTTTTCGGTGAAGGAAAACATCGTGAGGAAACCGGACTAATTCCAATAAGGCCTAGTTTACCCTCTGGGTTGGAAGGTCAGATGGCAGTCGCTTTCGTAAAAACTAGTGCCTACGTCAAATCATGGGATTAGTTGTCAAGCGGACCCCGGGCTCCCATGAGTCGTGTCGTGGCAAAAATGCCGGGATAACGCCAGGAAGAAGAAGACTTAGGTTTAAAACTTTAAAACGCGTTTTTTTACAAAATTCATAGAAAATACTTACCAGACAGATTCCTTAGGACGAGTTCTATGGCGTTGTGGAGGGTGACTCTGAACTGACTACCCTTGGTCAACGGGGGTCCTTTTATACCATCTAAAATTGTTGAGAAAAATAATGTTGACATCTTCGTGGTGCCCTGGATGGCTTTATGTTGTAGTGAAACAGCTGAAAGTATCAAAATAAATAAATAAATATTAGGTGACATCTCAACAAATCTACTTAATCACAAACTAAGCAAAGCTTATACTATGTATAATATAAATAATACTATAGATAAGTATTCCTAGAGACTGTTGCCTCACGATTTTATATAAGTACTTACTAAAAGAAATCGATTTGTTAAGAACGTACCTATATATATATCATTGACAGGTAGACGTATTCTTCTTTAATCTGTCAAGAAGACCACTTCAATATGTAGAATCGTCATTGTGTTCGTTTATCCCCGAGCAAGCTAAACTGTGTTCTTTTTACCCCATCTCACCTCAATATCGAAAGCGAACTAAAAAATATTATAATTACGCTTTTGTGAAAGTGACGAATGTGTCCCGGATCTATTATTCGCATGCTGCTTATTGTTGGCCCTTTATCCGTCTCTCTGCATGGATGGTTAAATTGATAGTAGGACTCAACTAAACGACTGTTTCTCTCTGTTGATATCGTTTATTCAAGCCACAGACACATTAAATTTATGAGAGTATAGTTATAATGTTTGTTCTCGAGTGCGAATTTGTATATTAAATAAATGGTCCTGGTTCCTTTCGGAATAAATAGTTCATTTCTCTGGAGCATTCTTATAAAAAAGGGGAAAAGTTATGCAAATGTAGCAAAACGGACGGGCAATGCGGGATGACGGGTTCAGTCAGCCAGCCGCGACCTTGTTGCTGGAGCCGCCCACGCACTGACTGGTACCTAATCATGCTTGGAATCTTGTGCCGTGCGATATCAATACTGCTAATAATGTACTACAAATGATTAACAGTCCTATAACATTCTTACATCCTTCAGAAATATCTGACGTTTGACATTATCATTAATTCCCGCCCGGGCAATATCAGATCAGATCTCTATAGCTCTTTATTTTTTGAAGCTGTATTCTTCCTAGTTGTTTCTCTCTTGTCTAAGAAATTTTGGCCATATGCAATTGCTTTCCATGTACCTAGTCTCTTCAGAACACTGGAATTGGTCATCTACCAACTTCAACTACCATATGATCTTCCGTTTGAAATCCTAAGTTAATTTGTTTTTCAAAAACAAGTAATCTTGTAATATGAACAAGGAAAATAATATTTTCTGCGTAAAAAATACATAAGTATTGAAGCTTTTTTATTAAACGAAATGTTTCTCTTTGATTATCATAAGCCTTGGTGCCTTGAAAATATCGTAAACTATTTTATATCTTGTGAATCTTGTCCGAATCATAAATATCCACTACCTAACATAAAACACTACACAAAATGTATCTCTTGCGAAATTGCGAAAGTGGGTTAGTCATAAAAGAAAATCTAATCCCCTAATTCATAAAATTTTACGGGCCTGATTTAGTAAAATTATGTTTTATCCCTTTCTTACAAATATACATACATACATACATCACTGGCTCAGTGATCCAAAGAGGATCTTGGGCGGACAGGTCTTTTTGGGCTTCGTCACACCAGCGGTATCTGGGACGCCCAGACGGACGTTTTCCGCCCGGGTGCCCCACATACGCTCTTCTCACAGCACGATCCTCCCCCATCCTCTCCAGGTGACCAAGCCAGCAAACAGCAGTTCTTACAAATATACAGTGTGTTTTCTGTAACAAAAGCAATGGGATCTATGGGACCAACTCCAAAATCACAAAATTTTTTTGGCCGTTTTATAGATTTTGTTCGAGTGGAAGTGGATGTCGACGTTTTCTATGGGAAGGGAAGGCCAATTTTTTTTGGGGATTTCGGGGTTGGTCCCATTGAAAAAGTTGTTCACTATGACCTACCTCGCACAATATGGCTAACGGTCCAAAAATGTCCATGTATAAGATTTCAATGAAAATTAGAATTTAAAAGCAAGCGAAAATGCAAAGTAATGTTGTGTTATTTCCAGAGATGTGGCGCAGGCTGGAGAGGCCAGTGTCGTGCGCGCTGGGAGTGGTGCGCGCTGCGTACGCGCCGGTCGACCGCGCGGAGAAGCTCTTCATCCAGATGAGCAACCTGTCGACAATGATTGGACAAGTGAGTATAACCCACAGAAAACCGTGCGATATTAAATAAGCTCTATTACGAGTGGTGACCGCTTGTCGTCCTATAAGATCTGTCTTAGGGGTTGGTCTGTGGTAGAACCTCGAATAACGAGTTTTTACACTTGTTGAGGTACTTCAAAAACTAATTTTGTTACTCCCGAAAAAATCGTTGATGAGCATATTTTAACTATTCATTGAAACACTGTGGTTTATTTTAAACCGTTTGTTTGTGTGTATAGCTTTGTCATGGTAGTAGAATGAAATTGTCATAAGTATATATATAGTAGTAGGTAATTTACACTGAATTATATGTATACAAAATGTGTGTAGTATATATATAAATACGTTAATATCAGGCGCTATGTAAAATGTAAACGTTTATCATCACGCAACTAGGTGTGGGTAATGTTATGTTCAATGAGTGGCTACCTTTATTTGCTTAAGTAGTAGGTTGTTGACTGGCAAAATAGGCTCGTAATCGTCTATTTAATAATTAACTTATAACTGAAACCGAAATATTGTTGTTCCAGTTGCTGATGTTCACCGCGTGCGACCGGCTGTTCGTCTCGCAGGGCCGCCTGACCTGCCTCTACTCCCTCATGTTCTACAACGTGGTCACCTACTCCGTGAGCTACGTGCGCGAGCTCTGCACCAAGGAGGACTGGTCGCCCTACGTCAACGTCACCCGCCACTCGCGCGTCAAGCATCTCGCCATGTCCGCCACCAAGATTGTCCTCGAATGGACTAAAGCGGTCACTTTCATAGTCACTGTGACTTTTGTCCTGTTAGCCTTTGGACTGGAACAGGGCTTGGAGCATTACAAACCGACAGCGCTGTACACGCTCTTCACCGGTACTTATTATTTGCTAACGGAGCGGACGTTCCTAGAGCTCTGGCCGTTGGCATTGACAGCTATGAAGTTTGAGCGCTTAGAAGGTATGGAGGCGCTGTATTTTGGTGTGTGGGCGCGAGGTGTGACGACGGCGCTGGCGCTACCGCTGGTGCCGGCTCTGGCGTGGTGTGAGCGCTGGCGGCTAGCGCTGCTGCTGCTGTACGTGAACGTGATCGTTCATGGCAGGCACAGGCTCGGTGAAGCGTTAGGAAAGCTGAATGAAGCGTGCGGCTCGCTCGCTAGATTCCGACGAGCGACGGCCGCGGAACTCTCCACGCTAGAGGATGTGTGCGCCGTGTGTCTAGGAGTGATGCGCTCGGCGCGCGTGACGCCCTGCGCGCACTTCTTCCACGCCGACTGCCTCAGGAGATGCCTCGCGGCCTCGGACCGGTGTCCCATATGCATCAGGCCGTACATATTCTGCTGATCGCTGGACACCACATTCGCCGGACAAGACTGTTGAGATTACGAAAGCCTCAAGCGTCGAGATCCAGAACGAAATCCACGGAAAAGTGGATCAATATCTATTGCTTGGAGACTTTCGTGCATGATTTCTGTTCATGCGCAATTTTTAACCACCAGTATGATTTAGGTTTATATAACATTCGTATTTACTCTATAGGGTCTAATTTAGCTCGGTGTACCTATTCTAAAAAAACTATTTTAAACACTTAACAATTATTGATAATTAGTAGGTAAGTCATTTCTTAAAAAATATACAATACGATAAAAAAATACGTAGAAAATTAATAGGTAGCTACTAGCTTAGCTAGAACAAAATTTACAGCATAGAATTTTTATATTTTTATTAAATAATAATGACCAAATAAAACGCTTCACTGATGTTGACAAACAGTGTCTTTCGTTTATCATGTAAAATGCTCGTAGCAGTCGTAGCAGAAGCACTGCAGTGCAGCAGTTGCAGTGCAGTATGAAATGACACCTTGAAACCTATAATTTTGTTATAAACACAGCATATGATTGCTTACTGCATATGGCCCTTCGAACCGGATTTCAGTAATGATATTTTTATTAAAAATATACCCAGTACATACAATACTATCATGTCATGTAAATAATGTCATGTAACCCAAATTTATCAGTTATTCGCCCCCAGTTTTACTGTATCTCGATGTTGTCTTAAAAACGGGTGTATAGTATATTTTATCATCCCTTAGTTACCGCGCTTTATCTAACTTACTAAATAATTTATTTTCGTGTTCATTATTGTCCTTATTGTTTTATAGGCAAACAGTTTTGTTTATCTTGTGTTTACCCTAATGAAAAAAATATGACTAGGATCATAATATGATGGGTCGTGCGTTTTTCGTAAATCCACTACGTAAATAACCTCATGCCACCCAATGTATATTAGGATGTACAATCAGTTTCGATGGAATGTCAACCTTAATAAAAACAAATTAGGCAGCTTTTCATTAGTCTCGTATAATTTTCGAACAAATGAAATTCAACCCAATTGAAAATACAAAAAGATTCTAATTTCCTTGGCTATAATTTTGTATGGTGGGCGGCACTAGGATAAGATAGGTATATCGTACCAGAGTGACACTATGCGACAGTGAAGGTTATCTTATAAGCAGCGGAAAGTTGTAAAAACACGACTAAGTATCTCTTCTAATGTTACTTTCTTTGTCTTTTGTATTCTTATTACTATATTTGTCTTTTGTATATATAGTAACAGCACCACAGTCATGGGACATTTAAGAGGGAATTTGGAGTATTTGTGATATTTCCCTAATACATGTGAATGGTCTACCGCTTAGCGTATTGAAAGATGAAAGTCCTACCCGTCTTTCATGTTTCAGGCGTGTTGTATCAAAGATACTGCAATGAGTTTCCACATACTTAACAAATTAAAACTATACTATTTTTCTCCAGTCATGGACACCAAAGCTCCAGTAATGGGCCCCCCAGTAATGGACACTACTCTATCAGTATAAAATATTGAAATAGGTCATCAGATCTGGTCCATATATGTTATCATAATATTGCATTATCATCCGATTTGCATATTTAATTACGAATACAAAATTTCAACTCAATCGGAAAACGGGAAAGTGGCTCAAACTCGGCTACCAAGATTTGACCCACACTAAAAAACGATATTAATTTATCCGAAGTCCGAGCATACCTCCTGGTTGACATATTTCGTAACTACATTTTACTTCTGTATTGTTTAAACATGAAATGATGGCATGGCAAGCATCATTATGTAAATTTCCCATTATAGGAGGTATGCAGTTTTACAGCTCCTATAATGGGATTGGGCCAAATACCACTATTTTTTTACATCTGTGGACTCACAACATAGTATGTTGTATACCTTATCTCATGGTAAATGCAATTAACAAAACACATTTTAGTTTTCATCAAGTATTAATTAATTAAAATTTAATAAATTAACTCACCTCTCTTAGCGAAGTTGTTAAGAATTCGTAGTGGTATTTTTTTTTCAGTGACACGACAACTTTTGGGTTGACGCCAATTTCTTAAAAAACAACCAAATTTAATAAAAATTCAAACTGAAACAGCTCTAGGACTCTTATTTATGATAATATACAGGCAGTGTTTATAAACTACTTTTAGACACTTATTTTACAGGATTTGTGGTTTTTTTGTCCCATTACTGGTTCCACGCCCATCATAGGGTAAACTACTATATTAATTTTGTTGTTATTCTTTATGTATACTTATTAATAATTTTCCTGTTATTCATGTTACCTGTCGTGATTGTTTCACCGGATGGTCTTATCGGAAGATCAGCGCTGGAAGTCGCCAGCAACATGCTGAGGTGAGGCCATTTCGTGGCACTTTCTGTTCAGTATAAGTTTTTATTTTGTGTTTGTGCTCACGAATAAAATTATTTCTATTCTATTCTACTATAGAACTACCGTATATACCAGAATTTATTTTATATTTATTTATTATTGTAATTTTTACATGCCCTGCGGTAACTATATTACCTACCCACAATTTTATGGGTCCAATACAACGTAAGAGCTTTGTAATTATACTTATAATTTTGTAATAAAGAAAGTTTAAAACAAGAAAGATTTTTCATTTTTACACGTAAGCATGCAAACTTCAACCTCACTTAGGGTTACCAGATGACAGGAATTTTCCTGACATGTCAGGAATTTTGTCCTTTTGTCAGGAATAGGGACGGAACACGAAAATGTCAGGATTTTTTTGAATTGATAGACTTTTTTATAAAGTGCCTTTTTATTTATTTAAATTAATCCAAAAACGTAAAAAAATAATAAATGACATCCACTCAACTTATCAATAACTTCGTAATTATTAATTAATAAATCTTTACTTAAGCATACATACATAGATGTTTTAGAAATCGAATTGTACCGCGTTGACGGCAAGACCGTCGTCGTCAAAAATATGAATGCCAGGAAAAATATTCGGAAATCAGGAATTTGTCAGGAAATTCTAAATTTGTATCTGGTAACCCTAACCTCACTGGGTTTGGGCAGATTAGATAGTCAATATCTGGGAGACCGAGCTTTGCTCGGAAAACATAAAAACTCAAAAATGCACGTTTTCCCAGAGATAACATATAACCTAGCTAGGTCCCTCAAAAACTCCCATATAACAAATTTCATCGAAATCGTTAGAGCCGTTTCCGAGACCCCCGATATATACAGGCTGATTTCTGGGTCGTGATCCAGAACCACTTTTTCTGACTCTGTAAATGATCCACATTATGATATGGTAGTATTTGATTAAAAGATAATTACTTTAATTATTCTTATTTTTCAAGTAATATTAATGTTATACTAAGTAATTATGGTCACCCTATGACTTTTGACATACGCTGTATGGTAAGCGACAAGACGTCACAATGAGTAGGGTCACCAAATTGTATGCAAAAATATTTTTTCCTACTTGTCATCTGGAAAATAATCATCATTATTGGTGATAAACAATAATTAACAACATCATTAGGCTCATCTTTGGATTCTGTATGATGTCTGGCTCTCTTGCTCCACGACCCCGAAATCACCCTGTATAAATAAACTAGAATTGCTCGTTTAGATAGATTAGATAGATAGATATAGATTAGAATGTCAATCTGTCTATGTGGAAATAATATCCTTGCAAAGGGAAAGGTGTACAGCATTAAAAGCGTGTATCAAAACAAATTGACAGTTAAAGTGACATTCCATTTCCAACTGCAGCTGCAATACTGTTCATTTTAGTATGGAAATTGACACTGACAGCGACGCGTTTCCATAGTAAAATGAACAGTATTGCAGCTGCAGTTGGAAATGGAATGTCACTCTTACAGATTTAAATTGCGGATGTATCAATTGTTCCACTGATTGTTCACTCCTTATCTGTTTTCGTGCACAAAGCGCCTGCACGATATTCACAAGCCATGTTTTAAAAAACTAGCAACTCCAAACTCAGTTCTACAATCATCACTCGGATATTTTTTTTATTGAAAATAAGATGGTACTATAAATTATGACGACCGGTCTGGCCTAGTGGGTAGTGACCCTGCCTGCGAAGCCGATGGTCCTGGGTTCGAATCCCAGTAAGGGATATGATATATTCTCTATATCTTTTTGCCTCTTTTTTCTATCTTTTTGTCTCTTCAAATGCACCTAGATACCCGCCGGCCGATATTAATTAAGAATTCTGGTGGGATCCTGAACTATCCTGTACGGATATGATGGTCGTATTTGTCTACGTGACAGCGTGATAAAACGGTGTTCGTCTATTTCTATCCCGCAGAGTTAAAAAGTGACAGTTGTTTTATCACGTGGATAAATGTGGATAAAGCTATCCATAATAGGCTTGCTGAAGGAGATATCCTGAACGTGAACATATCAAATCAACTCAATCTACGACCGTATACTTACAAAATAAACGGAACACTGGGTTAAAAATAAAATATACAATGTGGTCAAAGTGGACACTGGACAAGACTTGTAATATCGTCTTTGTTGCTAAGAACATAAGAGCTCGCAAATATTGGTTCATATGGAATTACGTATGTACTGTCTATAATGCTGATGCTGTGTTTAGGCTGTAAATATACGATTATCTAGGCACCTACCTATAAATAAACGCAACATTTGGTGTACAGTCACCATCAGATATATCCGACCGGTCAAGGTGTTCACAATATCTGAACACGCACTCTAACGCTCGGACAATAGAGGCGTGCTTAGATATTTGTGAGCACCTTGACCGCTCCGATATATTTGATGGCGACTGTACCTCAAACCCACCAAAACCAAATCGCAATAAAATATACCGTGGCTGTGTTACCATGACATCATGTGGTTGAATCACGTAAACAAATGGCCGAACATCCACATATATAGCTGTCTTTTTCCGCTACACAGTTTCACAATTGTATGTTTTCGTTGTATCTCTCTCTTGCATCTGTATATCAATCGAATCACGAGCGTGGAAGTCTGATAAAAACCAGCGTAAGCGTGATCTTAAATTAAGTTTGATTGTTAAGGATCTTAGGGTCACTGTTACACTGGTTAACTTTAGTTAAACACTCTGTATACGATGATATTACGTATCATATCCCTATTCTATTCGTCCAAAGTTAGTCTACGCGGTATGCGTGATAAGAAAGACGTGTATCGATTCCACTCGCGATTTTTTCCGAATTGTGACCGAATTTTATCAATTAGAATGTGAATTGTCGGTGTGGACTGCATGATATTTAAAAGGATTTCAGTGAGGTTGGTACAGTATATATTTTTTTTTATTGCAATGTTTCCAAAAGCTTTCATTGAAACTAATGTGCAAAGCTGCATTTATATCGAGGGCAAAATAAAGTAATAAAGCTAGATAATAAATATAGTCAAGAGCTTTAGTGTAGTATAAATGTTAAGAGTCACGGACCGTGAAGTCATAGCTATCCTTGGAGTATCCTTGACCTTGTCTCGACACCATGCTTGTAAGCTTAGCTTACCTACTTGTACAGTCGACCTCAAAACTATGTTTGCACTTTAGCACCTTACTCCTTTGTAATAAGGCGAAAAGTGTAAACATATCTTTGACGTCGACTGTACTTAGAATACTTAAGTACTTACTAACTTAATAAGTAATAAGTTAATAACACAATAGGTTTATGTAAATTCACTTCATTTCTTACTTGTGTCAAATCCCCGAGAGTTCGTACGAACTACTTAGGGCAACTTGCACCATCCCACTAACCCGGGGTTAACTAGTTACACCAAGAGTTACTATGGTTACCAGTAACCCCGATTAGTGGGATGGTGCAAGTGGCCCTTATTTATGTGTTTTCTGCCCGAAGCAAAGCTTTCATGGTTAGCTCTTAGAGATAAGAGATCTTTATTTGCATACCATAGTACAGATGTTATTCATGTTATATACATGGACCCTGGAAAGGGTGTAGCAAAAATTGGTGGTTAACAATTTCATAGTATTGGTTATTATCTATTAGGAGCCTTCTTATTAGGAGCCTTTCTTTCTTAACAAAATCATTTTTAATTATAAGTATATCAAATCCATATCTAACCGCAGCTGCACTATTTACTAGTACTGAACGCGTCGCTGTTATTGTCAATTTCCATAGTAAATGAACAGTAATGCAGCTGTCGTTGGAAATGGACTGTCACCTTAAGTCTTTTTACTAGATGCAAATACGCAATAGAATATTTCTGCTTCAGGAGATCGGAATAATTATTATTTGATAATAATAACATTAATAACAGTTTCAGGAAAAATATCGCATAAAATAACCCGCGTGTTTTCTCAAGGAAAATGTGTAATAATAAGTAGGTACAGTTATTTATAAATGCATTTTGCGTCTTTTAAATAGGTAACAAATTTTAAATAGGTAAGGTAAAAATATGCGTGGATTTAAACTATTTAAAGAATAATTTTCTTCCTCTCCACAACAGCATCACCTAATTCATAAATCGAAGAAGAACTGTACTTAGGTGCAAGGAGAATTAAAATCACTTGCTTAGGTGTAGCTGAGTATAGAGGTATGCCAGTTGAATCTTGAATAGCATCCCCTTTCGCTGAGAGAAATCAATTTCGGCAGCCAGTCTGACCCACTTAAGAATTCCTTGCCCTAAAAACGTCCTTTGAGGCGGAGGTTGGGAGGAGGGCAAAACGCTTAGGGGGTCATTAAATAAAGAACAAGCCTAATAACAATTCCTCTACAGTCACCTGCAATTATATGTGACACAAAGAAGGCCGCAAAAATATATGACACGGTCTTATTTATAGAGCCATAAGACCGTGTCACATATTTTTACAGCCTTCGAAGAAAAAATATATTGTAGGTGACTGTACTACCTACCATCTAAACAACAAACTTAGCCTAATTATTTTAAGTATATGGATTAAGTAATTTATTTTTAGTAACGTTACTGAATTTACTATGCTTACTGAATATAAAAACCGGGCAAGTGCGAGTCGGACTCGCGCACGAAGGGTTCCGTACCATAATGAAAAAAAACATAAAAAGCAAAAACAAACGGTCACCCATCCAAGTACTGACCCCTCCCGACGTTGCTTAACTTTGGTCAAAAATCACGTTTGTTGTATGGGAGCCCCATTTAAATCTTAATTTTATTCTGTTTTTAGTATTTGTTGTTATAGCGACAACAGAAATACATCATCTGTGAAAATTTCAACTGTCTAGCTATCACGGTTCGTGAGATACAGCCTGGTGACAGACGGACGGACGGACGGACGGACGGACGGACAGCGAATTCTTAGTAATAGGGTCCCGTTTTACCCTTTGGGTACGGAACCCTAATAAACGAATGTAATGAAGGAAGTCGAGAAAACCGCAAAAAATTAGGTATTGTAGGTAAGTAGGTACCTATGTCCCATCTTAACAATGTAGGTAGCTAACATTATCAAAGAGTATAAAAAAGCTCATTATTTTTCTTATTACACTGCAGTTAGATGGTATTCATTGAGTTGTGGTTATTAAAATGCAATAAATGCATCATTGTTGCTGTCGGCAGCTTTAAAATGCCGCATCGTTTTATGGGAACCATATAAAGTTACACCGTTTTTCTAATTAACATGGTGAACAATGTTTTACGCGCAGCGGCGCGCGGACCTATAAAAAACCGAATATCAAACCAGATTACGTCATGTCGGCTAGTTAGATTATGAGACGAACGCAACAGTGATTCCGACAAGATCGTATCCCATGCTGGCAGATATTTTAAATTAAACTCTAAGCTCCAAGACATAAGGGCGTATTAGGAAAATGCTGTAAGTAGGAAGTAGTTCGCTAAAGGGAATAAGTCTCGGACAGAAGCACAGAGTTTGTGAATGTTATTTTTGTGTTTGTTTACGAATGGGGTATTGAGGTTAAACATGGTGATGTGGGGAAATCGAAAAGAAATTGAATTCGTGGAGTGCATTTCTATGAGTAGGAGCCATTTAAAATTTAAATACTACTAAGACTTAGAGCGCCGCATACACTTTCCTATCTAACCTACCATTACATACAGGATGCGGCTAGACTAATACCTACCTACGCATTATATTACCTAGGTACCCTTTATTAACTAAGCCACATTTGAATAGCATAATGTTTTAATTACCCGTAATTAACAAGTCCCTTATGCAGATGGCCGTCATGTATTTATAAACATTACATAGTGTTTCTAATTCGGCTAATTTACATTCAGATATATATAGGTCGATCTGACTAATGTGGTATACTTAATCTCGACGTGTTTATTTTGGAAGATACACGTGTTCGGTTTGCATTTTAGAAGTAGGTAGGTACTTACATACTCATACTCATACTCATACTCATATATTTTATTGCATTTCATGTGTACAGAGGATCTTAGGGCTAAGTACAGTTTCAACATGAACCCTGTGAGGGTATAGCAACATATTTAAAACTAATTAAAATTAAACTAGAACATTTAGTCCTCACTTAAAAACTCTTGGATACAATAATATGCTTTGCTAATTAAATGTCGCTTTAGTTGCACTTTAAATCTATTTATGTTTGTTTCTACCTGTATGGACTTTTTATATATTATAATTTTTTTTATAAATATTGACTGACATGGCAAATGGACCAGAGTGGATCATTTTCATGTTGGAGTTAGGGCGGGCTAATCTAGTGTTGGGTCGTAAGTTTGATGGACGAGTGTACTGTGGAAAAAGGGAAATGTTGCTTTTTACGAAAGTGCTTACTTCTAAAATGTACAACGACGGCATAGTTAAGATGTTATGTTGAATGAAGTACTCCTTGCAACTTGTCATAATATCTATGTTTGCTATGATTCGAAGGCACCGTTTTTGAAGTAAAAATAATTTTATTGCATCAGAACTATTGCCCCATAGGACTATGCCATACTGTAGCCATGCGTGTGCATATGCGTAGTAGGCACACAGGGCTGTCCTTTCGTGAACTATTACTACGTACATATTACTCATATACTTAGGTATATATTTTATACTAGGCAACGGTAAACTACCTAACTACTATTGACTAGTATTTTCATTCATTCTGTGCTTGATTACTGATAAGCAATGGTACCTTGGGATCTGCAGCTCCGGCAGATTCACTTGCGATGCACGTTACCTACGCATCAATGTACGATGTCGGTACTATCGAATCGTAGGACACAAGCTTAAAAAGCAAAGTTTTATTATTTTCATTTTTAATGGGACAATCTAATAATACGAAGTTTTTACCTAAATACATGTTTCAGTCCTACGTACATACAGAGCATAAAATAATTAAAAAATTGGGGTGTTTCGGGGTTTTAAAAAAATACCGGTCCGAGTCCTGGATACATTAAAGCAACTCCGGCCCGCCCCGGCTCGGTCTAGCGTGAGTTATCCATTAAGTACCGTAAAACGGGGTGAGTAGGTTTCGCGGGGAGAGTTGGGTTATGAATGGGGAGAGAAGGTTTGAGAGGGGGGTGAGAAGGGATTTTAAGCTACTGTTACAAAAATAATGTATTCCTTTTTAAAATGGGGCTATAGTAATACGCATAATAAAAAAAACTCGATCCAACAATCTTCCAAAATCACCTTTGTATGAAAAACCCTCTCACCCCAAATACAAGGCACTACGGGGTGAGGTGGGTTTTCCTTTTTATCGTCAAAGTTATGAAATGGAACTACCCAAAATAAAATACAAACATCCGAACCACTAGTGACATATACACCATTCAGTTATCACATGTAAAAATAAAATTTTATCGAGGTTTGAAAGTCAAATTTCACCCAACTCACCCCATTTTACGGTATCCTTCAAGAAACCGTTGACACCTCATTCGACAGCCAAAATTGCAAAACAGAAAACGCGTGACACCACATTTGTCATCCCCAGCGTGCCATGTCAGCCATGTGTCATACTCATACGTCGTGTCGTGTATATGAGTGTATGCTGGTGGCGGGAACTAGGGCACACGGAGATGGCGTCGCTGGCGCATGGCCAGGATTCCACAGCAATGCTAAAATCAATCCCTATATAAAACCATACCTGATTAAACAATATTTGGGTCATGTACGAAGGCCGCAATAATATCTGACACAATCTTATTTGTAGAGCCATAAAGAGCCCGTCACATATTTTTGCGGCCTTCGAAGAGTAGCAGTATATTATTGCAGGTGACTACAAGACGTCTCTCTTTGTAGACTATTTACCCAAAGTAAAGGAGTATATAAAATCTAATTTTCTTATAATTACTTAATTGCAGTAATTTCCTCCTTCCTCTTGTTTTCTGAATATTCTGGTAGAGTCACAGAATAAATAATAGTACTAGGTACAGAAGACTCACTCTCTAACAAAACGCGTCTGTCACGATCAGCACAGATATGGCCGCTAGGTGGCGACAGCGCCACGCGCGGCTTATTCAGGCAACAAGGCCCATATTACAAATACCTTATGCAAACCCCAAAATTGGGGTCCAACGGATGGACTTTTAGCTACCTGTAGCAAAGCGACGAAATCGCGGAGTGAGCCACGCTTGGTAGAGTACCTAGTAGTGTAGTAGAGTAGCTATGTAGATGAGAAGAGTGGCATGGCACAAACATTTAACTCAGCACTCTGAAATTACCAGAAGCAAGTGGCTCTGTCAAAACCTGGCTCCTTCATGCCACTTCTCCCCTACCTATCAAACACTAGCCCTCCCTAACAAGTGTTTAGTGTATTCATGTCATTTCTGGATTCACCAATGAGGAAGGTCGGGACCCCGACTTTATAGACGATATCGGCCTCCTATCCTATACTATATGTATAGGAGGTACCAAAATCTCAGGAAACAATTGAATCTATTATAATGACAATGACCAACCCGGAGAGAGGGCGGCGCCGTTGCCTAGAAATGCTTAGACTCTGACTACGCTATCTTTGCACACTTGGCACTGTCAGTAAGAATTAATGTACACATACCCCAAAAAGCTCCATACTTGACGTAGCACTTGGCATAAAAGCTTGTGTGATCCTAGGTACTTTATGCCATCAAAATACCAATCCGGCACCGACTCTCACTGTGTGTCTTATCCCTACAAACATACCTAACCGTGGCATGATGTCATAACTTACAAGGGTCATAACACGCCGCCTTGTAACTGCAAACATAACTTTTTTATGACCGAATGACACAAGTTATTACTCTTAAGTCCTCGACCTCGTCATGAGAAGAATAAAAGCCAGATTTTGCACTAAGATGATAATAAGGTAAACGTACTGGTGCTTGACGCGGTCCCAGTTCATGTCATCTTGAAACTTAAGTCATTGTCAATATATATAGGTGGCAGCCAAGGTGTCATCTCTTGGGCATTAGCATATCGAACACCTTACACTCTGTACAATCTTAAATTGTTACTTTGTATCGAGATATGCATACAAAATGACTCATTTTCATTGCTCGTGAGTGTACTTTAATACCTACTGCTTTCGTATGTACAGAACCAATTTGCTTGCACCCACGCCTGCTTGAGTAGCGAATCACGTATATATTTGAACAGACTTATTGTAGCCTTGAGAATTATGTTTAATTGTAGGACCTATTTACCAGATTCTTAAAATAGTTATATACCTATAGGTAGGTACTTAAAATAGACATAGATATTGATATTATATTAAGGACATGTTTTGTTTAGTCACATTAAAATACCCTTTTCCATGATCAGACTAGCAAAAGATAAAAGATATTGAGCGTAGCGTGAGATTCAAAAGGCACTAGACGAAAATATTGTAAATATACCCAGTTCTTAATACTATCAAAAATACATTAACACACTTTAAAATTGCAATGTATTACAGCCATCCTTTTCCTAAAATCCTGTTAATCCTGATTACAAATGAGATTATTTAGCCTCATTTTATGTTGACAATCGTATTAATATCTCCAAAAACTCTTAATGTTATTTGCCGACTCCCGACTCCACCTGCCATCTTGGAATTTCTACTGAATAAGCTTCGAATGAAAATAAAATATGTAACGAGGTCCCGATAAATTATGTCAAGTTGACATGTAGGTACGGCCATTATCACGTGTATATGTGTGGCCACTGAAGTGATGTTTTATTATACACTTTATGTTAACGGATTAAAAGTGGTTTTCATATGACTACGTTGTACACTCGAGGGAACGATTATCGGTGTATTTTCGTCCTTGAATGAACAATAGGGAAAATATATACTACACCATTGTGTCGATAACAAACTACGAGTATACCATGAAGGAAGGGATATGGTATACGCATGTGGTATATGGTAAATTCTGTTCACGAATGCCAGTGTAAACTTATGGGTTTTTTTAACGGGAAATTTGCTGAAGTGGTATTTTGTTTTAACGGAAGGAATTTTGAATATTTTGACACGTGTATCAAAGTGTATCAGGAGAAAACAAAAAAGCCAAAAGGAAAATGTAACAAAACTGTATTACTTATAAGTGGTTAGACCCGTAAACATCAATAGCTTTTCGTCGCTGTGCCTACAAAAGTCGCTATGTGATTTTTGACGATTTTTAGGTTTTAATGCCATTTTGAACCTTATTTCCATACGCATATGCTCCAAAAACAGCGTTGAGCTTATTTCACTATTTAAGGATTTAAAAAACAAATGTAGGTATGTGATGCCCATACAATGAATGCTCTTCCTATAATCGCTAACTGGAATAAATCACATAACTACATTAGCTTTCTTCAACAGCAATTACAGACGTGCGCTCGCTATGTCATTCTTGACACATAACGATATTTTCTACTAGTTTATTGAAAAATGATTAGATGCGCTTGCGCCCGATATGTAGTTCCTCGCACATAGCGATAATTTTTGTACAAGTTGGAGTCGATGCTATGTTCCCAGACCATGCCTGTTACGACACATGGCGGAATTTTCTTATAACAATCCAGTATCCAGTCTACCGTATGTTATTACGTGTGTGTACAAATAATTCAGTTTTGTGAGTTTTCGTTACAAGTTGTTGGCAGTTTTAAAGGTAACAAGTGAATGAAAAATTACATAAAAAATAGAAATATGTTTTGCCTATTGTATATTTACTTATTTAAGTACTGCGGAATGGAGTATCGAGACAAACCATTCTGGTTTACCGATGCTTTTGGATCAAAAAATTATGTAATATTGATTTATCTCTGATAAAAAATTTTTAATAAAGTTAGCGCAATGTACTTTATAACATGAACATGTAGTGCATTTATGCATTACTTAAAGAAAAAAAATCATGTTATTTTATAGGACATTCTTACACAGATTGCCTAAGTCCAACAGTAAGCTCAAGAAGGCTTGTGTTGTGGGTACTCAGACAACGATATATATAATATATAAATATTTACATACATAGAAAACAACCATGACCAAGCCATGACTCAGAAACAAATATTTGTGTCATCACACAAATAAATGCCCTTACTGGGATTCGAACGGGGTCCTAAGGTCTCATCGCATAATCATTGATTGTCATAATGTAATGTTACGCATAAATCTCTTTTCGCATATTTTTTCTCCAACTGAAACAGAAAGTATTTTCGAAAATATTTTGCATTGCAAATGGTTTGTGTTATAATTTTTCAGAAATGTTAATATTTCCAGCACAATAACAATAATGCGAAATGAGTTTTATGCGTAACATTACATTAGGACAATCAATTATTATGCGACCCAATATGGACCCAATTCGAACCCAGGGCCATCGCCTTCACAGGCAGGGTCAATATCTTAAATACAAATGGTTTCTTTTCAACTCAGCTAGGCAATATCGTGTCGTGTTTAATATTGTAACACAAACTTAGATAATAAATGAAAAAAAAAGCAGTAAACATCAGACAAATACATTATTAATTATTCATGTCTTTTCAAAGGAAAATAATAAGTACCAGAATATATGTAAAAGAGTCGATTGAATTATTTTTTCGTATGCTGTGTAGAAAGAAGTTTAAAGAAATATTAGAAGACAACAAAATTTCAATTTACAAGCCACGCAAATACCGCAGTGACCCTTGTGTTGCCTACAAACAAGGAAATATTAATATGTAGTAATATCTAGTGATAATAAAAAAGTACGTAGACTATTCAATCATAATTAAATTTCCATTATATCGACTTAAAAGTTTTTTTTTTCTGTTTTATTGAACACCCCCATCATTTTATTTAAATCTACCTATGAACTGGTTAAGACACTTAGCGGTTTTTACGACTAAAACAAAAATCGCTATGTAACATATTTATAAAAAAATATTTTTTTCACACTATTGAAACTAAAATATCATTTCAGGTAATTCCGTAATATATGTTAAAGTGCAAATACTTTTATCATAAAAATTATGATTTGAATATGTTCAATAGTTATCGAAATAAACAGTTTTTTGTGTCTCCTGTAAAGTAGGTTAAAAACACATGGCGACTTTTGTAGGCACAGCGACGTTTTGAAAAATTCAGCATAGAAGCCATGATACCTATGCTGGGCGGTCGTTCTGTTTCGGCGCAAAAGCCCTAGGTATAACTTTATACCTAAGGCTTTTGCTTTGGGCTTTTGCCACTTGTCCGCAAGGACTCGAACCGCAAATCATAGGTAGGTACGTAAGACAGAAACAACTCTGATTATAACATATAGGTATCATACTGCTGTAAGCTGCTGCAAGAAATAGCGAAAAAAAATGTATGTCAAAGGGGTCGGCCGGGTCATGTCTGTATTGGGGTTTGGGTTGAAAAACACTGGTCTATTTAACGTTTTAGTAAATTATTAGTTGTATGTTGTGTCAACTCCCCGTAGCCGTAAATTTAATTAACTCTCCTGAGGGACCTTAACGTTAACGTTAACCACTTGTCACGTTGCCTTCATTAGCACTAACAGTAGGTAACACTGCACTCTTTTGTAGACCTTAACATCTTTAAAATAAGGTTTTAATTGGCAGTTAACAACGTCGACGATGATATTGGGGTTGACATATGAATTAATTAATTACCTATTAAATATTAGTAAGGCATATGCAAATGTGTTTCGTTATCGAATCGAAACTGTAGTTTTTCTATGTATCTATTTACGTTGTAGATTAGAACATTTACATATTCATGAATAGTCAAGTGAAGTGGGCCTCTATTGCTCTCTAGGCCTCTAGGGGGTAGGTATGCCTTAGTTTCCATACGAATTTTCATTATTTACTCATACGCTTTCACGCCTACCAATTTTGCCTGTGCTTTGACTTGTCTTGAGGTCAGTGGGCCTTCCGCGAACGACGTTCGACGTGTTGCCTCCCTGTCACACTTGCGAACGAATTTACAAGTGCAACAGAGAGGCAACACGTCGAACGTGGTTCGCGGTAGGCCCCTGTTAGTTTAGATCTCGTTGCAGATAGAGAAGTGTCAGCTAGGGTCACTTTTGCTGCCCTTTCCTTTCTTTCTTTCTTTCTTTCTTGTTTTGCCTTTGCAGCTCTAGTCTTAGGGTTGACTCACGCTAGACCGGGCCGGGGCCGGGGCGGAGCATCCGGCGATCGTTTTCTATGCAAGGCACCACGTGATCACCGATCAGCCGTGTCATAGAAATTGACATGTCAGATGCCTCGTTCCGGCCCAGTCTAGAGTCAGACCAAGCAGTGTAACGTGTTAGTGTTATTTATAAGTTTTAATTTTAAGTTTACTTTTCATAAAATTTTGACGTTTAAAATAACACGTGCAGCAACACAAATCCGCTGCAGATTTTTCTTGGTCCCGACTCTAGCGTGAGTCTAACATTGGCCTTTGTTTGCTTCATTAAGTAGATCCTCATCGATTGAAATGTTCCAGAATGGACACCAAATGATGGAATAGCCACCACACGATGGAATAGCCACCACACGATGGCGATACTTATAAATGACTACTACGAGCTGGAGGAGCGGGCGGGCAAGCACCTCAGAGCGTGGAAAGGTAACTTCAGCGCCTATAAGCTATTATTTGTGACGTTCCACGGGTAAAGGTACCTTATGGCGGTCGGCGCTTACGCTATTATTAACGACGCTCCAATACGAATGCGGTGCTACGTGACGTAAGCGCCGATCACCATAAGGTACCTTTTCTCGTGGAACGTCACATTTGTTCTGTGCTATAACTGCTACATACCTAAGTATATTTTGCGAATGAAGGAAGGAAAAGGGCAAATTATAAAATGCACAGATTTTTAGATATGTAGTAGGTACCTATTGTAACAAAACCATTTCAGATGTGCTAGATTACCTAACAGACAAGACAGATTACCTAAGTATTTCCAAAAAGTTGAATAGTATTAAATACTTATTTCCTAAATTTTCCACAAGAAATAAAGGAGTTTTCATTTGGGAAATACGAAATTATGTATCTACTTTCTCCGTTGGTTTTAATGAGAGGTGCACTTCAGTAACAGTTAATATACTAGTTGTTGCAAACTAAACAATAATAAAACTAAACTACATGCAATATAAAACTTAAAATAATCTTATGCATGAGAGGTTCACTGAAGTGAAAGGCAACGTGGCGTGGACACGCTTATTAGGGTTCCGTACCCAAAGGGTAAAACGGGACCCTATTACTAAGACTTCGCTGTCCGTCCGTCCGTCTGTCCGTCCGTCCATCCGTCCGTCCGTCTATCACCAGGCTGTATCTCACGAACCGTGATAGCTAGACAGTTGAAATTTTCACAGATGATGTATTTCTGTTGCCGCTATAACAACAAATAATAAAAACAGAATATAATAAAGATTTAAATGGGGCTCCCATACAACAAACGTGATTTTTGACCAAAGTTAAGCAACGTCGGAGTGGTCAGTACTTGGATGGGTGACCGTTTTTTTTTGCTTTTTTTTGTTTTTTTTGCATTATGGTACGGAACCCTTCGTGCGCGAGTCCGACTCGCACTTGCCCGGTTTTTTATTCCCAATTGTATAATATTTGCTATTTATGACGAGTTGACTTGTAAAGTTGTGAAGCAACAATTAGCAACGTCGCACGCGCAGCAAGCTTTTATTTATATAATGAGATGACCTCACCAGCCGCGCCTCCGGGGCCCGCTGTAGCCGAGCAAACAGTGATAACACACCTCAAACGTCGCTATATTTTAGTCAACTTATTATAAAATATTCGTTAATTAATAACATACAATATAATATACATTGGTACTACTAAACGAAATTAATAACTGGCTTAAATCTAAAATGGGCCCCTGAGGCATTGTACCAAGGATGCTGGCGGCATTTCCTCGCTGTATCGCAATGCTGATACGTTGTGCGAGGTAGCCGCCAGTTCTTCGGTCACCAGTTATGTCAATTTCGCGATTTCTGCGAATATTCGTTTAATTTAACAAGTTACTCTAGTTTAGAGTCGATGATTAAGAGGTGGCGGTGATAAAATTAAAAAAAAGCCGGGGACGGACATGATATACAGACGGACATGGTTCATATGGTGTAACTATGCCTAAGGGGTCCTAGTTGATTACGGAACCCTAAAAATAACTTTAAATAGTGTGGGCAATAACTTCCTATAAAACTATATTGATGATTTCGACAGAGTTATCTGAAGATAAGCTATCTATATGTACATCGAAAATATAGGACAAATATTACCACAAATTATCTACTATATACACATTGACTGATAAGTCTTCTATAGTTACCTATCATGCGTAATCTAATCGGGTTACAAATGTTTAAAATTGCCCTACGTAACTTTCTAAGCGCCTTTCTGCATTGAGCAGGCATATATGCTATTATTTAACGTCAGAGAGCTTTTGTACCTATATTTATTAAAACTGAAACGGAGGAAACGAAATGTATCTCAGGTAGAAAAACTTTTACTTATAGTTCGTTTTTTTTAGCATTAGAAAGAACTTGCAAGAAGGTAAGCGATTTTGACACGTCTTTTAATTGAAAAACGCTTTTTAAAAATCAAAAACGATTACTTATGAAAGCAGAAGAATATAAATGATCGTATTAGATTCATAATTGTTACATATTTGCCGTAACTTATTTTTAAAATGTGTTCGTCAATTAAAAGACACATCAAGATTGTTTACCTAATTTCTAATGCTAAAAAAAACGAAGTATAGGTACAGCTGCACACGTCTAACAGCTGTGACATTAACATAGAAATTAAATAATACAGGGTGGCCAAATAAGAGGTATACACTTTATTTTTGAAATTTTATTCTATAAAACATAAAAAATATTAAGTATTCCTTGTTAAATATAATATGTAGGGTCAGCAATTACACATGGAAAATAATGTCAGACAAATGTTCACCTCTAGCAGCATGGCAGATGCGAACCCTTTTCATCGCGTTTTTCATCACTTTTTCACACATTTCTGGCGTTATTTCAGCGACAGTGTTTCGAATATTTTGTTTTAATTGCTGAAGGTTCGTTGGCCTATTAGCATAGACACGTCCCTTTAGATAGCCCCACAGAAAAAAGTCAGGAGCTGTTAAATCAGGCGATCTTGGGGGCCAGTCAATGTCACCGTTTCACGAAATTAATCGACCGGGAAACGTTATTTTAAATGTTTCTAATTGTGGCTCGTGGCGCGTGACACGTGTCCCCGTCTTGTAAACGCTCCATAACAAATTTGCCGTATAGCTACACAAAGTAATTTTCATGCAACAACTGTCATATTTGCCGCCAAAACAAAATGGCGGCAAAAAAAAGTTGTATACCTCCAAGTTGGCCACCCTGTAGATACAGGAACCAAATATAGGAACCCACAAGTGACATAATAGTGTCATAGAGAAGCAAGCGCCGGAAGCTCCGGCCCGGACCCGGCCCGATCTAACGTGAGTCGTCCTTACGTATTGAATTTTGATGTTGTCTATGAAAAGGGACCTTCTTGTCGATGGCGCGTACGCCATTATTAACGATGCTCCGATATAAATAAGCGCCATCGACGATAAAGGCCCTTAAATTTTCACAGATAATGTCCCAATTTAGTTTACAATTCCGATTAACGAGATAAACCATTGTCTGTTCCAGCATGGCACATAATAATGTACGTGCTAGCGGCCATATTTGGCATCCTAAACTACGTATTCCTGCACAACACAATGTCAGTAGTAGACGACCAGTGCGTGCTGGGAGCCCCACAGATCGTGCTCAGCTCGGTCCTCGTGTACAACCCACGTGCCACTAATGAGACTGCAGTCGAAGCTCAACCTACAACCGTCCCTGTTAGTACAACAGAAACGTCGAGAGGAAGAAATGAACGCACTGATTTAGAGGACGCTATTGCAAAGAATGGTAAGTGATATAAACTTTATTCACTTCACTGCCACGTTTTCGTAGCGCTACGCTCCCGATCCCAGCGTTTTCCCGCTTTGTAGAGGAAAGCGACTACAAGCGGAGAACCCGCCTCCCCGCGGTGCGGTTTTAGCACATAGTATAGCGTTTACTATTGTAGTGTTACAAGAACGTTGGCAATAGTAATGTAAACGTTATTAACTGAGTTTGAAATGTACTAATCTTTCCGGGCCGTAAAACACAAACTACTTAATGCACTTGGCAGACTGCCAAACACAACCCAAGTAGCACAGATAGCTCTATAACTACTCACTTTTAGTTCTATCTAACGCTCTATGCGTATTAAGACACTTATAACAGCACACTTGTGGTCCTACAGCTGTATAATAGATTTCAGTGATATTTATATAGCTTAGGGCTGATTAAAAGCTGCATTACGGCTCTGAAAACTACCATTAATACGCAAAAAGTGATATAAAGGTATATTTGCTACGAACCTATACAGCTTTAAGGGTTATCAAATGCTTTAACCGTTATAAGGTCTGTTTAGTGGATAAAATTACGCCATGTGCTGTATAAGGAAGTAATTGTGGACTTTTATTACGTTGACTTATTAAGGGAGCACAAGTGAACTATTATGAAGCTAATAGACGTATAATGGAAAACATGTGGCACATTATACAGCTTTTCGCTTAACATGTTTACCGCTTAGCAGCTTTTATTACGCTGACTTTTAAGGGACCACGAGTGAACTAATATGAAGCCAATAGACGCATAATGGAACACCTGTGGCGCATAATACAGCTTATCGCTGAACGTGTTTACCGCTAAGCAGCTTTTATTACGCTGACTTTTTAAGGAAGCACGAATGAACTATTATGAAGCCAATAGACGTATAATGGAACATACGTGGCGCATAATACAGCTTATCGCTGAACATGTTTACCGCTAAGCAGCTTTTATTACGCTGACTTTTAAGGGAGCACGAGTGAACTAATATGAAGCCAATAGACCTATAAATGAAACACATGTGGCGCATAATTCTGCTTATCACTGAAGATGTTTACCGCTAAAGCAGCTTTTATTTTGCTGACTTATTATAAGGGAGAACGAGTGAACTGTTATGAAACCAATAGGCGTATAATCGAACACATGTGGCGCATAATACGGCTTAGCGCTGAACATGTTTACCGCTAAGCAGCCTATTATACTACCATTGAGACTGTGTGTATAGCGGCTATTTAAACGTTCACAAGATACCTTATAACTGTTTAGAGGTTCACTAGTGTATCGAAAGAACGACTTGGACTTTATAGTGGTTCACTTAAGTATCTTAATCAGATATATAACAGTCGTATGCTGCATATTAGAATTTTAACGGTTCACGTTGCTTTTTAACATTGACCACCATTTTATTGTATATAACCTACAAAATTTAAATTACTTTTCCAACTTTTAAGGGCAACAATAACGTTTTGTGCATGAGTTCTTAACCTAAATCATTAGTTTAGCACTTCCTATAACGTATTATTAACTTTTTATCTCATAATTCTGTCCAAACCACTAAAATACTTTTTACACAATAGCTAATTTATATCATTAATTTAAATAAATCCTGATTATTTTCGTGGCGCATTAAAATTTTCTTAGATAATGTATATATATAATGTCAATAAACTTGCATTCCCAAACATCTTTCTCACATTAATATATAAAAGATCATGTACTAACATTTAACTAAACACTTTAACAAAATGACTTATGGTGTTGTTGCGCTAAACGCTTTTGCTTCAATATAAATGTATTTTTAAGGCAGAGATGTAAAAGTATGTTAATAATTAACTTTTATTCAGCCCAACGTCAATCTTTCCCGGTATTAGGGCGCACATGTGACATATTAACTGAATAAAGGGTAACTGGTGGTCTCTTACCCAGTCAATATACACCTCTTATAACTCCTGTTACCCCTTATAATTCCATTAAATTGCTGCTACAATGCTCTTAAACAGCTATGTGAACTTAAGGCTGCATAATTTGTGCCCATTTAAGAGTTATAAAAGCTGAAAAGACGCTTATACAGCTATTATGCAGCTTTTATATTCCAGCTTCAAGCGTATTCGTACTTCATTATGCGGCTGCTATACAGCTAATCTGTGCTACTTGGGAAGTACTTAGCTACTTATTTTCATCATGCTTTGCTCAGCCAAACGCAAAGAAAATGTATTGCATTGCGCGCATACGAAGATAACGTTGAGAAATTAAATGATACGTGCAAGCGCCATCTAGTGGTTAACTGTCGGACATTTTTGCTTAGTGGAATCAAGTGGAAGTGGTACCTAAAGGCCCCTGTATACATATTGGGCCAACGCAGGCCAGTCCAAGGGACGCAGCCATGCGGTAGAATGAGATAGCAATATCACTTGCTCCCTCTAACGCATAAATGCGTCCCCCAGACTGGCCCACGCTGACCCAATATGTATGTACAGGGGCCTTTAAGTATTCCACCTGTCCAATGAGTCTCATTGTCTCACAAAAATGGGTAATCCATCCGCATCCTTAAGCCCCCTTCACACTTGTGCGCGAATCGCGGCGCGAAACCGCGAACGCGAATATGGAGTGTGGAATTGAATTCGCGGATGTGCGAAATGCTTCGCGCCGCGATTCGCGCACGAGCGGCGGGAGAAGGGGGCTTTTAAGCCGTCGTATGCGGAGCGCGGATCCGCGTACGGCATACGAGGAAAATATTAGAAAAACATAATCGCGGCACACGAGAGGTTAAAGCCGTAAAAGACTACCGCACCGCACCGGTACCTTGGTGCGCCGCACCCATAAGTGAGCCACCTGTATTCTTCTGACAAGTTGGGTGTGTTTTACTATATCTGACGTTGGTACCGTGTCACATTTTATCCCACAACTCGCCAAATATATTTTAGCAAGCCATTTCCGTCAGTAGAAAAAGGCGGCAATTTTGTAAAATGTAGGCGTGAAGGGTATGTTTCCACACAAAATTAGAATTTCGCGCCTTTTTCAACTGACAAAGTTGTTTGACCGGCTATAACAACTTTTTTTACCTTTATAGCATCCTTAGAAGAGCGGCCGGCGCTGGACCTGATGAGGACCTTCTTCGGATCGCGGACGGACTGCGAGTTCGTCGAGTACATGCCAATCGTGTCCACCGTGTTCGCGCTCGTGTGGACGACATTGTTCGTCATGTGTCCTGGAGGTGGCCATGCTCGCTTTGGGTGAGACACTTTAGAATGAATCTATTATGCGCCAGTTCCTTGGAAGGATGCCGAACGGGGGTAGGGAAAGACGTGGTAAAGATATTAACTTTCATGATTCCAATTTTTTATAACTTTCATGAGACCACATTTTTATATTAAGTATTTCAAATACAGTGGAACCTGGATAATTGCAATCTCAAGGGACCGGCCAATTTTTGTCAATTAACCAGGTTTTTCATTTAAGCAGGTCGTGTCAATTAACGAGGTTCAAAAAATCGTTGTGTCAATTATAGAGGTTTTCATTAATAGAGGTTGCGTTCTGACAAATTTCTTTTATGGAGGTGCAAATAACCATTTTAAGTAGATTTACACGCTTACATTCTATATACAGTGAAACCTGGTTAATTGGCACCTGGATAAATGGAAAACCTCAATAATTGCAATCAAAAGTCCGGTCCCGGTCCCTTGAGGCCAAAAGGCCTCTATAATTGAAATTTTGGAACCTCTATAATTGCAATTTAGATTTTAGTGCTTTTCGTAATTTTGCCTCTATAATTGACCACATCGCAACTTAAGACCTCTATAATTGACACTGTGCTAAAAAAATCCGTTATTTTTGCTCTTGTTTTTACCTCTATTATTGAAACGAGTCTTACTTATTACCTCTGTAATTGAAATAATGTAGTTGTAGACAGCAGAAACAATATTTTAATAGCAATGATCATTTTATTTATATCTCCATCCAGAATTCAATTTATTTATTGGGTATCTATCACAGCCTGTAGTAGGTGAAATAGTTTTGATCAATAAAAAACAAAGTAGGTATGCTTTTTACATTCTATTTAATAAAACTTTAAACTTTCTTTTTACAATTCAAGGGAATTTTTTAAACCCAAATGAGAAGAAAATAAAGTAATAATTAATGTAGTGTAAAAGTGCAAGTATAGACAGAAGCAATATACCTATAGACCAGAAACCCAGAACGTAAGCGTGTAAATCTACTTTAAATGGTTATTTCCACCTCCATAAAAGAAATTTGTCAGAACGCAACCTCTATTAATGAAAACCTCTATAATTGACACAACGATTTTTTGAACCTCGTTAATTGACGCGACCTGCTTAAATGAAAAACCTGGTTAATTGACAAAAAATGGCCGGTCCCTTGAGATTGCAATTATCCAGGTTCCACTGTATTGCTTCCGTCTATACTTGCACTTTTACACTACATTAATTACCACTTTATTTTCTTATCATTTGGGTTTAAAAAATTCCCTTGAATTGTAGAAGAAAGTTTTATTAGAATGTAAAAAGCATACTTTGTTTTTTATTGATCAAAACTATTTCACCTACTAGCTGTGATAGATACCCAATAAATAAATTAAATTCTGGATGGAGATATACATAAAATGATCATTGCTACTAAAATATTGTTTCTGCTGTATACAACTACATTATTTCAATTACAGAGGTAATAAGCAAGACTCGTTTCAATGATAGAGGTAAAAACAAGAGCACAAATAACGGTTTTTTTTAGCACAGTGTCAATTATAGAGGTCTTAAGTTGCGATGTGGTCAATTATAGAGGCAAAATTACGATAAGCACTAAAACCTAAATTGCAATTATAGAGGTTCCAAAATTTCAATTATAGAGGCCTTTTGGTCTCAAGGGACCGGGACCGGACTTTTGGTTGCAATTATTGAGGTTTTCCATTTATCCAGGTGCCAATTAACCAGGTTTCACTGTACTTATTTACATAGAAAAAAATAACACAGAAAACCGGATGGTAATATTTGACAAATAGTTCACTCACGTGTTCCGCCAGGTGTTATAATGATGATAATGACAGTAAACGGAAATTTCACTCCCTATAACGTTAACATTTTTCCCTCTTGTTGGTTTACTTTAATAACGAAAACACTCTATAACGTCAAAAAGCTTCCGGTCTCTTGAGTGTCGGTATATAGAGTTTACACCGTAGTTATCTGTCCAGGCTCACCCAACCGTGGCGCATCCTGGCCCCAGCGCTGGTGTTCACGCTGGTGCTGGTCGGGCTGACCGCGAGCAGCTTCACGCAGACCAACCGCGGGCTGAGGGAGTTCTGCTCGGCGTTCTACAACTACACCAATGCTACCACGTAAGATCAATTATAAACTAAAATTAACCCTATAGGAATTTAAACTAACACGATTTTCACTCATACTTTTAGTACATCCTAGTGTCTTCTTAGTAGTTTGTGGTACATACAGTCCCATGTTAGTTATAGAGCGTAGAGGAGAATAGATAGTATAGAGGGGTCCTGTCATAGCAAATGTAGTCACTGTAAATTTACTGCAATCTATCGACACACGACTATAACGCAAAATAAACCTGAAATAAATACATATAAAATTATCATAAAAATTGATATATATGGAGACATGATTTTATTATCATTTTGACCCATATTCATTCACTGATATCTATTATGTGTTAAAATTGTTAAATATGAAACGGTGTCGTCACGCCATCTAGCCGAGAATAGGCTAAAGGTACCTTTACGATGTTTTCCTTCACCGAGAAGCTAGTGGTAAATACCAAATGATATTTCGTACATAAGTTCCAAAAAACTCATTGGTACGAGCCAGGATTTGAACCCGCTACCCCCGGATCGAAAGTCGAACGTCATATCCCCTCGGCCACCACCGCTTCCGATTCGCGCCATTAATATGTCACCTAAAACCACGACCTAACTTTTTTATTTAGTACTACTTGCAGTCCTATAACGCCTTCTCATATCGATCATATTTTCCAGTTGCTCATCAGTAAACGTGTTCATGGAGCGCTCGTGGAACGCCACGTGGAAGTTCGGGTCCCGCGCCGAGGCCACGCGCGCCGCCAGCGCTGGCGTCTGGGTGAGCTGGGCGTGCGCGGCCACGCTGCTGATCGTGCGCTGCCTGACGGCGCCTGACTTTCAGTTGAAGAAGACTGGGGTTTATCTGGCTAAAGACCCTGAGCAGGTGAGCAAATTGTCGCTAAGTTTTTATGCCAAGTGCTAAAAGCTTTCATTCACCCCAATTGCCAAAAAGACAATAAGAGAGTTTATGAGTGTTTTCTAGATAAAACAGTAGGTGCAGGGCGAAGCTTCGCCTTTAGAGTTGCGTCGCCTTTCTAGAGAACCCCTTAAGGCTTGCCTTGTCGTATGCCAAGTGAGATTTCAAGCAGGTATGCAGTTGCGCGGTCTACGTAAGTCATGCTAGGCTTGGAAGGAACTCGGGCACCTATTAAGCGCACCGTTTTGGAATTATTTGCGAATCTATCACTAATTGTTAGCGTGCACTTCATACAACGATGTGAAGCGTGAATAGTCTGTGTACATCAGTGCGCGAGGGGTTCGCGAATGGCTTGTGAGTTAAATCTGAAACAAACCAAACGGGTATTCATTTTTTCCTTTAGATTCTTACGTAATAATTAGGGGGGATGGGGACGCACTAGGGAATGCAATCTCGCACCAAGATTGGCGATTCGAGATCTCGCACGAAAAATCCAAATCGAGATAGGGAGTTTCGAGATCTCGACCGTCACACTTTCGAAATCGAGATTAATCTCGACGAGATCGAGATTTGACAAAGTAATTAAAAATGTGTTATTTTGAGCAAAAATCTTTAAGAATTCCGTTTATACTATTTATTTAGAGTACGTCATGTTTTTTTTTGAAGATAAAAATAACAAATTAATCAACATTAAAAAAAACTACTTTAATTTTAAAAAATATGTTTGTAGCTCTAATTTGCATGTAATAATAAAAAAAGGTAATAATTATTTTTAATTTTACAAAATTGTAAGCAGAGGCAGTAACATGCTTAGTTTATATTTTTGACAAGCACTCAGCAACTTAAAAAAAAATAGGGTAAGCGAGCAAAAATCATAAATAATTGTGACTTATGCTCGCTTACCCTAACGTTGTACGTTAAGTTAGTCCGATTTTTCCGCACAGAGCGCGCCACAGTGCTTTTATCGTCAGTTAAAGCCGGCCGCGCACAATAGCACTGCCTGAACAACATGAACCTAAGGTCAAAAAGATTACTCAGAACAAAGTAATTCACACGGAAAAATCGTTCAATCTCGTTCGAGATCTCGAAAATATTAATCAAGATCTTGACCGAGATTGCTAAAATCGAGATTTCCTGTCAACGAGATTGAATCTCGAAAATTCGTGCGAGATCTCGTGAGATCTCGAAATTGCGAGATCGAGATTGCATTCCCTAGGACGCACCATTACTACAAAAATAAAGTATACAGTCTGTGTCTGACCATGGGGCTTTAAATCCAGGGCTTGATTTTACTCGCTAAACTGAGCTACTTTTACTATGGGACCAATCCTAAAATCGGGGATTTTTTTTTTGCTTTTCTATAGAAACCGTCGACATCTGATCAGCCAAAATGTATGAAACGGTGAAAATTTTTTTCGGGATTTCGGGGTTGGTGCCATAATAAAAGTAGCTCAGTTTAGCGAGTAGAATCGAGCCCTGGAGTTAAAGCCCCACGGTCAGACACACCCTGTATTCATCAAATCTTTTCTTTCGTTTCAGAAAATCACGCCCCACCTGCTAAAATCCCGACGGCGCGGGAGAAAGTCGCCATCGCCCAGCAAGTCAGTCCGCTCGGAGCCCACGGCCACGACGGAGCTGGTCACCAACCTGGAGCAGGACTCCGCCCCCACCTCGCGGCTCGGCACGCCCGTGCCGCACGGCGAGAAGGATTCCAGCGTGTGACGTGGAATCGTTTTGCCTCAACAATCCAAGGGTGAACTACCCAATGAACGACACTGAAAAGCGCATCAGTGTCACTGCGAAATCTCTTGTATCTAAAATTAATTTAATGAAAATCTTATAAGCTTTTTTGGTTTATGATTATTCAAAATTGAACGTGTACTTAAAATTTTTACCTACAGGAGCTTTTATTCGGAATACTAAGTACCTACACAATAATTTTAAGTTAGATCTAATTTTATTTTGTATAGTTTATGACCTTTTTGTTGACGATGATGACTATAACAGTGTTTTGTATTTAGATTTAAGTTAAAAAAAAAAATATTACACAGTACCTAAATGTGTTTGTTATTATAGTCTGCCATTCCATCAGTAGAAAAAGCGACAAATTAAAAAAATGTATAAGCTAAGGGTTATCGTCCCGTAGACAATTTTAATTTCGCGCCTTTTTCTACTGATAATGTTGCAGATTGCAGAAAATCTACTACCTAGTGCTACATACTAGACAACGCATTGCAATGTTCTTGTGAAACGTAGGAAATATAGTCTGTCAAACAACTTTATCTTTTCAATAGAAAAAGGCACGAAATCCAAATTTTATATGCACCGATAACTCTCCTTGCCTAAATTTTTTATATTTGCCGTTTTTTTCTACTGACGCAAATGGCTTAACAGACTGTCTATACCATCATATTGGCTCTTATTTAACCCCCTCCAGACTATGTGCGTGAATCGCGGCGCAACGACTCGACTCGTGATTTATCTTGGAGGCTTCCATCCCTGTTGTGGGATATTGGGCGGTCTCTATACGCCACCCGTATCAACGGGCGGGTCATGGTGTCCCTGTCATGGACTTGTAGGTGTGTGTGTGTGTGTGGATGCGTTGGCACCAAGTTGGCACTCGCGGCGCGTCGCCGCGAAACGAACATATTTAGCCCCCTCCACACCACCTGCGAAATTGACGCCACACGCATTAGCGGTTGGTTAGCGGCTTTGCGCCGCGATTCGCGCATAAGTGGGGAGGGGGCTTTTGAATTAGTGTAGTCCCGCTTTTGACTGGCAACATTATAGTAGAGCTGAAAAAAAAGTGGTTGTCACTTGTTTGTCAAACTGACATTAGTGACAGCTGTAATAGCTGTATTGACAATCCCAAATTAAAATTTGAGTTTCTGCTAGAATATGACGAAAATAAATAAAATTGTGCAATGACACATTAACTGTTATGAAACTTCATGCAAATATTTTACCGTCTTAGAATGATTTATCAGGTAAATGGAATTTTTCGTAAACCTCATGCGTTTAGACACTTCATTCGCTGCTTGCACGGCGAACCTTCCAGCGTTCTGTATCCCCTGCAAAAAAGGAAAATAATAAAAGTAGCCGGCGATGATGCAAGCCGGTTCCTGCACGGCCTCATCACCAACGACATGGAACATTTGTCTTCAGGGGCGCACTCCATGTATGCCATGTTTTTGAACAACAAAGGCAGAGTGTTGTTTGATACTCTCATATACAAGTGGCAAAACCAACGCGCGTTTATGCTCGAGTGCGATGAAAACGTTCTCGCGCAGCTCAAAAAACACCTAAAGATCTATAAGCTTAGAAGTGCTGTTCAAATAGAAGATTTAAGCCAAGATCTCAGAGTTTGGGCATTACTGCCGTCTCCTGACTTAACCCCAGATTGTAAGTCAGTTACTGAAAACCAAATTAATATTTACAAAGATCCGCGTCTTGCAGACTTAGGATACAGAGTGCTATCCACAGCTTTATTAAATGGAAGTCAGGTAGCAAAACATATAAATGAGAATATTGAAATTCAGAGTTCAGATGAAGGTTACCATTACTTGCGATATAAACTAGGTGTGAGTGAAGGGTCGGATGACCTTCCACCGGGCTCTTGTTTCCCTCTAGAGGCCAACTGTGATTATTTACATGGAGTTAGTTTCCACAAGGGCTGTTACATAGGACAAGAACTCACGGCCCGAGTACATCACACAGGAGTAGTTCGGAAGAGAATAATGCCCTTAAAAATTATTAATCTAGTAGATGATAAGATAGAACCAGACACTACCATCAGAGCTGAAGGCAGACCTAAATCAAATTTAGGCAAATTTAAAAGTTATATTAAAGATTATGCTTTAGGGCTGGTAAGAATCAAAGAAGCACTAGATGCCAAAGTGCTCACAGTTGGTCAGAGTACCATGGAAGCGGTCAAACCTGTCTGGTGGCCTGTTGAAGCACCAAAAGAAAAAGCTACAACATCGAAAACTGAAGAATGAATTGTTACATATATTTATTTCAAAATGTGCATTGAAAATGGGAAATAAACAATTGAAAACTTGTTGCAGAAAATTATGGGAGACTCCAAACCGAAAGAAGAACCTATTTATTATCAATTTGCTTGTTCATCGTGCAACTTGGCCGAGACAGCTGACTATAAGGGAACAAGTCCACCATTCTCACGGAACATAGACCTCAAGTACCCGAGCTATGTAATGAAGGACCCATTCAGCCCTCCCGGCAAGGGCGAGATATTAGTTTTGGGAGCAGACTGTGTGAAATGCAATAAGTCAGTGTGCATCAGCAAGGATTGCAGCATATTCTACTTGAAGATGTACTGCCTGGATTGTGCACAGAACTCTGTTGACGAATTTCCTGTAGAAATAAAAAGTAAAATTGCACAAATAAAAAGAAAATAACATAAATTTACGTTGTTTGTAACTTTTATGTCATATCCGCCCTGTTTTATGTCATATTCGTTATTTCTTACTATTTCAACAAAATGGGTACCTATTCAAATATGCCTTTTGAATTCTCAGCTCAGGAGCATGAAACAATGCACTTTTGTTAATATTACTTTTACAGTGATGAACTGCATATCAGACTTTTTTAGTTGAATTGAAATTTTTGCAAAAAATTAAATGCTAGTCTTCACATTTAAGCCAACATGATACCAACATTAATTTGTAATATGTTTTGACTTGGAGAGACGAGGTTGCATTACTAGTAAATACTGCTAGGGAAGGGATTAATGAATAAAAAGCGAAAATGTGTCTTTTATAAAATACTGTTTACTTTGGCTTTCCACTCCGATTTACAGTATTCTTTTTTTGCACAAATTAACGTCCATAACACAGTTATATTTCACTGAAATTCAGTAACGTAAATGTTTGTAATAGTATAGGTCAACACACGAGTTTCAAGTTTATATCATTACAAGCGATATCTTAGTGGCGCGGAGCATGGCAGCTGCCCGCAGAGTACATACCGCTCGCGGCGGCGGCCATGCCCCGCACCAGTTTGGAAATAAATTGTCTTAAAAATAATAAAAAGATAATTACAGCACAGTTATATTATATTAAGGTATATATATTAATAAGCTCTAAAATCAGGACAAAATTAAATATACATTTTGTCTTAATTTCCAGTCACTCGAAACAGTATTGATAGCACCACTTTACAAGTCGCCAGTGACTGCCCCCGCGCCCCGCGCCCCGCCCCTCGCCGGCCGGTGTAGCGCGATCATTACCCGATACGCTATTTATATTTATAACAATTACACAATGAATAAAGTACAAATTATGAAAATTCGATACATCTCGTCGCCTGTATTCTCGCCAGGTAAAATTATTGCTTTGTTTCAATAGTTATATAAGCGACTATTGAAGGCTATATTCAAAAAGGTGATTGCATGCCATACATTCGAGACCTATGCCTATATAGACAGACCTACCTGAGAACTAGCTAAAATGGCTATCGCACGACGCGGCACACCTGATATCGTACCAAAGAAGCACTGATTTTCTAACCGTTGGCGCTACTCTGTCATCCGGTCCCGTTAGACCATGTCCGGTGCGCCGCGTAGTGTGACAGCCCTATAAGAGAACGGCCCCTGTGACTACTACGATGAATACATTTGTGATGGATGGTAGTGTACTATGAATGGGCATGAACAGTTAAAATTAGCTTACAATTATTGATGTATACATATACGATAAACTTTTATATAATTTCACATCGTAAGTTATACATTTAATTTCATGTACCGTGTATTAAAATCTTGACTGAGGCAGTGTGTTAACGGGACTGGTATGTCTAGAGATAGCCTATCTACTAAGAGAGTATTCGATCGCCAAATCAAGAATAAATATTACACAAAAATGTTTGGTTTGAAACTGAGCTTTAGAGAAATTACTGAAGAAATATAAACATCGACGCTATAGACAGTACACAATAACGTTTACAATACTAAGGGCTTATTTAGACGGCGCGCGAACTCGCATGCGATTTTAGTTACATTGCGGACTGTTGGTTACGTTCAATTCAACCGACCGATCAAAACCTGCAATGTAATGACCCTCGCATGCGAGTTCGCATCGTCTAAATGAGCCCTAAAGGAGGGAAGCAAACTTGAGAAGCTGGGACCGAAATAAAGATTCGCAAATGATCACAAAGTACAGGTTTTGGACGGGTATTGGTTGACTTACAGGTAGGTATGATATCGAGATAGATAACCGTGGGGAAAATTCGCTCACTCCACAACACTATAACTAAGATACGCTCACAGCCAAAACATAATTGTTACAATTTAGAATACAAATAGGTACATTTCAAAGTCGATAAGCTACACATTCCTTCATACGAGACATGACACGAAATACAAAATTGTAAAATATACAGCTATAAGACGGTGAGCTACTCATACATACTATAAACATTTTCACATATACTAACACATATTTTTTATGAAGAGTCAGCATCCAAAATTAACGATAATATCGTTATAAAAAGATCATTATATTATTTTTTACCTTTTAATGAAAAGGTAATTCAATTTCGGGTTTCTGAGATTTTACTCAATATACTGATACAAAACGTTGATGATAAATTTGAACATGAGGCAAGAAATGAAAAGCACAACTTAAAATTTTACAATAAATGAAAAACTACTTATCTGGCCACTAGCCATTTCAGTGATAAACAGTTTTTTACCTCTTTCAATATTTTTGCAGTATTATGTTTGCCAATTTAGACTGAATGAACAGATAAAGTCCTCGCTAGGGGCTCCATAATGACGACCTCCTGGCCTAGTCTGTAGTGATCCTGCCTACGAATCTGGTAAGGGCATTAATTTGTGTGTTCATCACAAATATTTGTTCTTAAGTTATGGATGTTTTCTATATAAGTATTATATATCATATATTATATATATCATCGTCCAGTACCCACAACACAAGCCTTATTGAGCTTACCGTGGGAATAGGTGGAAAATTGTCCTATAATAAAAATAAATATTTTTTCTTCAGTGTTTGAACCCGTCACGAGTATTCTGTCTGTTAACGTTACAATGAAATGACGACTGCACGGATATGATGGTCGTTCTTCCGTACGCGACAGCGTGATAAAACGGTATCCGTCACTTTCTATGCCGCGGTGTTAAAAAGTGACAGTTATTTTATCACGTGAATACAACCATCCATAATACGCTTGCTGGTCATATTGTAATGGCAGCAAAGTACAGGGCATATTGCACTTTCGTCTTGGCACGGTCGATACTTGAGACACACTACTTAAGCTACAAAAAGAACTATGAGAAACCTTAGTTTGACCCAACATGTAGTTCGTTTTTATAGCATTAGAAAGAACTTGCAAGAAGGTAAGCGATCTTGACATGTCTTTTAATTGAAAAACGCTTTAAAAAAAATCAGTAACTATTACTTATGAAAGCAGAAGAGTATACATGATGGTATTAGATTCATAATTGTTACATATTTGCCGTAACTTATTTTTAAAATGCGTTATTCAATTAAAAGACACATCAAGATTGTTTACCTTATTTCTAATGCGAAAAAAAACGAACTATAGAGCATAGCAGCGCCAACTAAAAAATGCCGTATAAAAACAATAGTTGTTTTCATTATTGCATCCATGTTTGTCCTGTCTTGATTAATCTATGGTTTACCAATCCATTCCACTCCAAATGTAACTGAGAGATTAATGAAGACTAAAAATAGGTACAAACAGCAACACGGTTAACAGTTAACCAGTTACTGTCCATCAGTGAACCTTATGCCTTCTGTAATAAGGTCCACCGATAAGCAGTAAACAGTGTGGGCGATGGACCGATGGTACATTTAGCAATGCGCGTTCCATTAAAAGCTGTTTCAGGTCGAATATTGCATTTGAAAAAGACAAGCAACAAAATTATGAGAAAATAATCCAATCTTGCTATGTGTAATGTGTAAATACCATGCTCTTAACCCCTTACTGCATGTAATAATAAATATCTGTTAAAGTTTGAACTTTAATAGCTGACAATAGAGTTGAATATCATATCCGCCATATGGTTCTGTACCTATGCGGTAAGGGGTTATCACCTTGTAAAAATAAACTAATCTAAATGCTGTAAGTTCATTAATTAAATTTATATGTCCATATGCACTATACCAGGTACAGCGCTGAGATATGACGAGAAGAAGCATTGCACTTACGTGTTTAAAGTTACATTAAAAATAATCTATTAAAATTGTACGACGGGACTTAATCGCATATTTAAGTTTCAAGATTTACTCGTATGTACTTCCGACGTTTCGAGGACGGCGTTGTCCCCGTGCGATTAAGTCCCGTTGTGCAATTTAATAATGTGTAAAAATCGTGAAATATATAAATCAGTGAAAAATAACCTAGAATGCGAACGGGAAGAATTTCTTGTTACAGTTTATAGGAGCTGTTTTCAGGCAATACATTCCTTTTATGTCAGTTTTCAACAAGGTGCTGCACAACAAATTGACATACTATTTTTCCTAGAACCATTATATAAAGTTCTTACCACTCGCGTTCAAGAAATACAGAGCATAATTGTTTCCCATCGTATTTTCTCGGAAATTTTCGTATTTGTCATGCTACTTTAGTCAACCTCAGTACTTTCTGTATGGAGGCTGACTGAAATAGTAAGACGACCGTACGTTTCCGTGAAAATACAATGGAAAATAATTACCCACTACATCTGTAATTACGAACTAAATGATGTGTCTTGCCTCATTTTACAAAGATCTGAGTCGCGGCGTTAATCTAACTACATACTAAAATTTCACTGCAACATTGAGCCGATTTAAAATTTACAACTTATAATTTCTTGTACATTTCTCAAGAGTCAAAATTTTATAGACGTTCAAAACCGTAAGGTTACACTTAAGTTTAAATTTTCATCGCCGACTAGCAGTACCGCGGTGGTAAATTTCTATAACACATTAATAGTGCTAGCGGTTGACCAAAATCAGCTGCAAATGGTGTTAGAGGTATGAAAATCGGCACGATTAATCTTTAGACCATTTGAATCAATTTGACCCGTAGCACCAAAAACAAAAAACAAACGGAAAGGAGTTATGACGTCATCTTTTTTTTGTATGGAAAAAGAAAAAAAATTGTTCAGAAACCTATCGTGTGTGGTATTAAATGAAAGGGCATTTTGAGCCGGCTCTAAAAATATATCACATTATTATATTTCCGTCACTTGCATTCAATTAAAATAAAAATAATTTTCAAAACATACCAAGTTTGGGCTCCTCCAGATACGAAACCGTTGAATTATTTTTTGTAAAATATACCTCAAGTAATACCCAATATCCTCATATCTAACCCTAAGAAATTGATTTCGAAAATATTTAGTTTTAGTATTTTTTTTAATTTTTTTATTATTATAAATTGTGATCTATCAATCTATCAATGAAACGACCTCCTAGCCTAGTTGATAGTGACCCTGCCTATGAAGCAGGAGGTCCCAGGTTCGAATCCTGGTAAGGGCATTTATTTGTGTGTTCATCATCATCATCACACAAATAAATATCCTTACCAGAGCTTGTATATATGTGTATATGGGCATTTATTTGTGCGATGATGATGATGAACACACAAATAAATGCCCTTACCAGGATTCGAACCTGGGACCTCCTGCTTCATAGGCAGGGTCACTATCGACTAGGCTAGGAGGCCGTTTCATTGATAGATTGATAGATCACAATTAGTAATGATAAAATTAAAAAAAATATATACTAACCCTAAATATTTTCGAAATTAATTTCTTGGGGTTAGATATGAGGATATTGGGTATTACTTGAGGTATATTTTACAAAAAATAATTTAACGGTTTCGTATCTGGAGGAGCCCAAACTTGGTATATTTTGAAAATTATTTTAATTTTAATTGAATGCAAGTGACGGAAATATAATAATGTGATATATTTTTAGAACCGGCTCAAAATGCCCTTTCATTTAATACCACACATGATAGGTTTCTGAACAATTTTTTTTCTTTTTCCATACAAAAAAAAGATGACGTCATAACTCCTTTCCGTTTGTTTTTTGTTTTTGGTGCTACGGGTCAAATTGATTCAAATGGTCTAAAGATTAATCGTGCCGATTTTCATACCTCTAACACCATTTGCAGCTGATTCCCGAATTTCACGGTGTACCGCTATTACTATAACCAACATTTTATACATTGGAATCTCGCCGCTTCAAATAATTCAACAATTTATTCACTTTTAAAGCTCATTCAATATTATCCAGCGTGTTTTCCTCTAAGATCTGGGTATCCTTTTATATAAAATAAAGTCCTAATATTATCAATAAACAATTTGTATTATATTACAGAATCGCGTTCACCGTGACAAGTGAAAAAACTACAATAAAGCATCTCCGATGCAATTTTATAATTTTACGACGCCAAAACGTCGATCGATATCAAACACGCCAGACAATAATGAAAAGTATAAAACAGAGCTTAATTCCAAACAAAACAAAGTCGAACCACCAAAACCGACTAGCTGCAAACAAAACTGGACCTTATGCGTGGGCACGAGAGTCTATCCTTCGGGGACGAGCTGGGTGGCCTGCGCGGCGAGGTCCCGAAGGGCTCGGGCGAGCTGGGCGCGGTAGTCCTTGCCGCGGGGGAGGGGCGGCGGGGGCTCGTCGGGCTCGTCGTCCAGCTCGGCCGCGATGTCGTCCAGCCGCTCGTCCGGCTCGCTGCCGTCCGGCGTGTGGCACCGGACCGGCTCCGCGGCCGGCTCTGCCGGCGCCTCAGGTTCCGAGTTCTCCTCCTCTGTTAGGAGGAAGACAAGTTTTTAAACCCCACTTTGATAAGTCGGGAGCATAAAGCGGCCATAGAATTTGTGGTACTTGGTTTAATTTTTCGTTTTTTTAGGGGGCGTATAGGGTGTATTTTTAGGGTTCCGTACCCAAAGGGTAAAACGGGACTCTATTACTAAGACTCTGATGTCCGTCCGTCTGTCTGTCACCAGGATGTATCTTGTGATCTGTGATAGCTAGACAGCTGAAATTTTCACAGATGATGTATTTCTGTTGTCGCTATAACAACAAATACTAAAAACAGAATAAAATAAAGATTTAAGTGGGGTTTCCATACAACAAATGTGATTTTTGACCGAAGCTAAGCAACGTCGGGCGGGGTCAGTACTTGGATAGATGGGTGACTGTTTTTATAGATAATGGTACGGAACCCTTCGTTTGCGAGTCCGACTCGCATTTGGCCGGTTTGATTTAAATAGTGCACCGCGACCTATCCTATCAGGCTGGTGCGCCGCGATGGTATTAGGGGATGTACTACGATGGTATTAGGGGATGCGCGGCGCCCAGCAGGCCGGCGGCGGCGGCGGGGGAGGGGGGCGATGGTGTTAGATGTACTCACCGGTCCTGTGCTGCAGCGTGGCGGTGGCGCGCAGCAGCGCGCGCAGGGCGGGCGGGGGCAGGCGCGCGCGGGGCAGGAGGAGCGCGAGCGCGCGCGCGGCGCCCAGCAGGCCGGCGGCGGCGGCGGGGGAGGGGGGCGATGGTGTTAGATGTACTCACCGGTCCTGTGCTGCAGCGTGGCGGTGGCGCGCAGCAGCGCGCGCAGGGCGGGCGGGGGCAGGCGCGCGCGGGGCAGGAGGAGCGCGAGCGCGCGCGCGGCGCCCAGCAGGCCGGCGGCGGCGGCGGGGGAGGGGGGCGATGGTGTTAGATGTACTCACCGGTCCTGTGCTGCAGCGTGGCGGTGGCGCGCAGCAGCGCGCGCAGGGCGGGCGGGGGCAGGCGCGCGCGGGGCAGGAGGAGCGCGAGCGCGCGCGCGGCGCCCAGCAGGCCGGCGGCGGCGGCGGGGGAGGGGGGCGATGGTGTTAGATGTACTCACCGGTCCTGTGCTGCAGCGTGGCGGTGGCGCGCAGCAGCGCGCGCAGGGCGGGCGGGGGCAGGCGCGCGCGGGGCAGGAGGAGCGCGAGCGCGCGCGCGGCGCCCAGCAGGCCGGCGGCGGCGGCGGGGGAGGGGGGCGATGGTGTTAGATGTACTCACCGGTCCTGTGCTGCAGCGTGGCGGTGGCGCGCAGCAGCGCGCGCAGGGCGGGCGGGGGCAGGCGCGCGCGGGGCAGGAGGAGCGCGAGCGCGCGCGCGGCGCCCAGCAGGCCGGCGGCGGCGGCGGGGGAGGGGGGCGATGGTGTTAGATGTACTCACCGGTCCTGTGCTGCAGCGTGGCGGTGGCGCGCAGCAGCGCGCGCAGGGCGGGCGGGGGCAGGCGCGCGCGGGGCAGGAGGAGCGCGAGCGCGCGCGCGGCGCCCAGCAGGCCGGCGGCGGCGGCGGGGGAGGGGGGCGATGGTGTTAGATGTACTCACCGGTCCTGTGCTGCAGCGTGGCGGTGGCGCGCAGCAGCGCGCGCAGGGCGGGCGGGGGCAGGCGCGCGCGGGGCAGGAGGAGCGCGAGCGCGCGCGCGGCGCCCAGCAGGCCGGCGGCGGCGGCGGGGGAGGGGGGCGATGGTGTTAGATGTACTCACCGGTCCTGTGCTGCAGCGTGGCGGTGGCGCGCAGCAGCGCGCGCAGGGCGGGCGGGGGCAGGCGCGCGCGGGGCAGGAGGAGCGCGAGCGCGCGCGCGGCGCCCAGCAGGCCGGCGGCGGCGGCGGGGGAGGGGGGCGATGGTGTTAGATGTACTCACCGGTCCTGTGCTGCAGCGTGGCGGTGGCGCGCAGCAGCGCGCGCAGGGCGGGCGGGGGCAGGCGCGCGCGGGGCAGGAGGAGCGCGAGCGCGCGCGCGGCGCCCAGCAGGCCGGCGGCGGCGGCGGGGGAGGGGGGCGATGGTGTTAGATGTACTCACCGGTCCTGTGCTGCAGCGTGGCGGTGGCGCGCAGCAGCGCGCGCAGGGCGGGCGGGGGCAGGCGCGCGCGGGGCAGGAGGAGCGCGAGCGCGCGCGCGGCGCCCAGCAGGCCGGCGGCGGCGGCGGGGGAGGGGGGCGATGGTGTTAGATGTACTCACCGGTCCTGTGCTGCAGCGTGGCGGTGGCGCGCAGCAGCGCGCGCAGGGCGGGCGGGGGCAGGCGCGCGCGGGGCAGGAGGAGCGCGAGCGCGCGCGCGGCGCCCAGCAGGCCGGCGGCGGCGGCGGGGGAGGGGGGCGATGGTGTTAGATGTACTCACCGGTCCTGTGCTGCAGCGTGGCGGTGGCGCGCAGCAGCGCGCGCAGGGCGGGCGGGGGCAGGCGCGCGCGGGGCAGGAGGAGCGCGAGCGCGCGCGCGGCGCCCAGCAGGCCGGCGGCGGCGGCGGGGGAGGGGGGCGATGGTGTTAGATGTACTCACCGGTCCTGTGCTGCAGCGTGGCGGTGGCGCGCAGCAGCGCGCGCAGGGCGGGCGGGGGCAGGCGCGCGCGGGGCAGGAGGAGCGCGAGCGCGCGCGCGGCGCCCAGCAGGCCGGCGGCGGCGGCGGGGGAGGGGGGCGATGGTGTTAGATGTACTCACCGGTCCTGTGCTGCAGCGTGGCGGTGGCGCGCAGCAGCGCGCGCAGGGCGGGCGGGGGCAGGCGCGCGCGGGGCAGGAGGAGCGCGAGCGCGCGCGCGGCGCCCAGCAGGCCGGCGGCGGCGGCGGGGGAGGGGGGCGATGGTGTTAGATGTACTCACCGGTCCTGTGCTGCAGCGTGGCGGTGGCGCGCAGCAGCGCGCGCAGGGCGGGCGGGGGCAGGCGCGCGCGGGGCAGGAGGAGCGCGAGCGCGCGCGCGGCGCCCAGCAGGCCGGCGGCGGCGGCGGGGGAGGGGGGCGCGCGCGCCGCGCAGCCGCACAACTCCTCCGACAGCGCCGCCGCACCCGCTGCCGCGCCGCACCCGCTTAACTGTTCAACATTTTACTAACTTTCAATTTATGGTTACGGTTTGTCAAATGACTGTCTCGTTTAAATCATAGACAAAGAGGATCATACTATATTTGCCTTACACTAGTCCTCGCACCCGAAAGAAAAGAATGAGTATAGTTTTCTTGGCTCCTCCTGACTGACAAATTGGTTTGACCGACAATAAAATTATTTTTTACATAGTTAAATCCCAAACTTATTTTACGATTGAATTCACTATTTTTAGTTAGTGCCCCGATATGAAGACTTAAGATCCTATATAGTGTAGTAAATAAAGGTAGTGGACCCCGCAGTAATTCCTCAGCCAGAAAAAGCTTTACAGTATGATAAAGTATCAATAAATAAAAAGTATTGTATAAATTTCCAAAGAATAATAATAATAGTATTTAAGTAAATACCTATAGTCTTAAATCGTTAGTATCTTTTTACGGAAAATTGCTCCGTCTAAACTTTCTTCTCCGGACATGTTCATGTAACGTATTGCAACAATATATGAAATATCAAAAAAAAAATCCCCGCAGAAATACCAATACATATTAACAAAATATAATTTTTTGGCGTGGCTTGGACCGGAAAATTGCTCAGTCTAATAGTGCCATGCCTTATGGGAAACGGTCGCAGAGATAGTTCAGAGCCGGAAACCGCTACCAACTTTTAGTATGTTGTTGGGCATGGCATTGGGTCTCCAAAACTGCCGGGAGACGGCGGCGCCGGCCATCTACTTCAGCGGAATGACGTCATCAAAATGACTCCCGCTTCGTTGCGAATATTGCATACTGCACCCAAACTATGCATAGCACATACACGTGTGGGGTATTAAATGAAAGCCAATTAAATAAACTTTATTTTATTTATACAAAGTGTACCAAAATATGCAACAGTTTAAGAGAAATTTACAAATAAATAAAAATTACGTAAAAAAATATTCGATTATTTGGGTTTTACAACCAAACCAAAAGTCGGACGATAAAGCAATGTACTACAACATTAAAGATGACGTCTCAAGCCATACACTGATATCAATAAAATCAAAATTGGACCGAATATGTGGAAATTATGCATCAAAATGTAGATATTTGCCCATACAAATGCATAAAAGTTAAAAAAATCCAAATTGGTCATTTTCAGGATAATCCGCATAAGATTCTAGTATGTTATTAGCAATATGACCTGGATTCTAAAACTGCCGGGAGACCATCTCTGTTGTTCCTCAGTTACAAATAATGACGTCATATAAATAATCACTGCTGAATTTCGCAAAATGTAAATTATAGCTATACCACGAATCTCACATACACATGTGTTACATGTAATGAAAGGTTATTAAATGTATTATGATTCACCTAAACATTGTTTGTAAAAAAAATTTACGGTTTCAGAGCTAGAAACAACGAAATAACACTTTTTATGGAAAAAGTAGATATGTATCAATTTTATAGCTAAACTAAAATCGTCATAAAAAAATTGCGTATAATATTTGAAAAACCAGTTATTCAACTATATATCACAATATAAATTTTACATTTGCGACAAAAACTGTGGAAGTTCTGGAAAAAAAACTAAAGCGCCCCAACAATTCTACCTTAATGCGCTCATATTATGCAAAGAATAGTTCTAATTATCGAGTATTAAATGGATGAACATTACATAAAATACATGAAAACGACATTTTCGAATGGAACCATAATTAAAAAAATAATAATTTACTTGATAAGTAAGCAAAATACTGTTTCTTTAAGTACCTAATCTCCTTTCAAAGTCGGTTAAAATGTAGCTTTTGTGACCTGGGCTACAAAGACAAATAAATTGACACCTAATTTATCAAAATCCTTTTCCATAAAAAGTGGTATTTCTTTTTTTCTAGCTCTTAAACCGTACATTTTTTTTACAAACAATGTTTAGGTGAATCATACTAAATTTAATAACCTTTCATTACATGTAACACACATGTATGTGTGACTCATAGTATAGCTATAATTTACATTTTACGAAATTCGGCAGTGATTATTTGTATGACGTCATTATTCGTGACTGGGGGACAATAAAGATGGTCTCCCGGCAGTTTTAGGACCCAGGTCATATTGCTAATAACATACTAGAAGCTTACGCGGATTATCCTGAAAATGACCAATTTGGATTTTTTTAACTTTAATGCATTTGTATGGGCAAATATCTACATTTTGATGCATAATTTCCACATATTTGGCCCAATTTTGACTTGATTGATATCAACGTATGGCGTCAGACGTCGTCTTTAATTTTGTAGTACATTGCTTTAACGTCCGACTTTTGGTTTGGTTGTAAAACCCAAATAATTGAATATTTTTTTACATCATTTTGATTCTTTTGCAAATGGCTCTTAAACGGCTGAATATTTTGATACACACTGTATAAATGAAATATAGCATATTTAACTGGCTTTCATTCAATACATACCCCACACAATTATGTGCCATGCATAGTTTGGGTACAATATGCAATATTCGCAACGAAACTGGAGTCATTTTGATGACGTCATTCCGCTGAAGTAGATGGCCGGCGCCGCTGTCTCCCGGCAGTTTTGGAGACCCAATGCCATGCCCAACAACATACTAAAAGTTGGTAGCGGATTCCGGCTCTGAACTATATTCCCATAAGGCATATGACTATAATTATTTCACTGGAATGCCATTTTATTGCCGATTTATACATACAAAATGAAAATCTAAAAAATTTACCATGTAACTATACTTTATTTCAGAAATTGCCTTTTTACTCGCTGTGGAAAATTTCTCTATTCATTTTATTTATTGAATAGTTCACAGTTTTCTTTCCATTCAACTATAAAAACATCCAAAATAATTTGGCCAAGCCCGAGATAGCTCGAGGCATTTAGTGTTCCGTACGGCTACCATCAGTTTGGCATTGACATAAACGATATCGTGAACGTAATTTACTTCCTATAGGTATATCTCTTTCGCACTAATATGTCAGTACGAGCGAGATGCATAGAAAGTAAATTAAGTTCACGCCCACGGTAGCGTTTATGTCAATGCCAAACTGATGGTAGCCGTACCGCTCGCATCGTTACATTTTACAGAGGTTGTTTGCCTGTTTTTAGGATACCGTATTCAACTACACACACAGAACAATAGTACAAAGTGTCTAAGTGCGAAGGCCGAAGGCCGAGCTTTACCAAAATGTCATCGCTTTAGCACAGAGCAATAGTACAAGTGTCTTAATGTGAAGGCCAAAGGCCGACCTCCGTGTAGCCCGAAGGCCCGAAGCGTCCAGGATGTCAGTGCTTTAACACAGAACAAAGAAGCATCCAGGATGTTAGTACTTAAACACAGAACAATAGTATAAGTATCTAAATGCGAAGGCCGAAGGCCGAGCTCCGCGTAGGGCCGAAGGCTGTGTTTAACCACTGACATCTTGCAGTCGCATTTAGACACTTGTATTAATTACCTGTGTTTAGAACTGACCTCCTGGATGCTTCGGGCTTTCGGCCCAATGCGACTTCAGCCTTTGGATCTTGCGACTTAGACACTTGTACTTAAAAATACTTGGAAAAGTTACGGGAGGCGCGCGTCTATCGGACGCTTCGGATCTTCGAATTGCTCCTTCGGCCTTTGCATTTAGTTAGATTCTTGTACTATTGCTTTGTGTTTGAATACCGAAGTCGAGCATCTCGCGAATGCTTGATGTATTATAATAATTTAGAGTAAGGCCAAGCGCGCACCACGATTTTTTGTCCTGTGATAATTTTGTCGCAGAAATGCAACGTATGTGTTTACGTACGTACATATGTTGTTTTTGTACCATATATATGAATAAAGTATTTGGTGCGCGCATATGCGAAAAAAAATCGCAGCGATTTTAAAATTGTGATTTGTCACATTTTTCCGCGATTGTTCGCGACGCGATTGTCGCAAAGTGAATTGCAGCATGCGGAGTTGTATGGCCCCGCGCGCACTATGATAATCAAATCGCACCCCGGCCGGACCTCAGTCGGCATTTCGCTCTCCAAACCCCAACATCTCGGCACCTGCATCTCCAATGGAGTCTCAAAATGAGACGCTATGTTGACCATTTAATTATGGAAATAGACGGGGATCACCTTTGTGTTATAAATGCTCAAAGTCATACAGCATTCGCATATTAAAGACACGTTTCATGACAAGCGACTGGTACGAAATCGATGTTGAGAATTAACAAATCGTCGACTTTTTCATCTCAGTGCGCGCAGTGAATTTTCTGCGATATATTACAGCACGATTCTAAAATCGTGTCGCAAAAATTAAAATCGTGGTGCGTGCTTGGCCTATAATACCTTCAATTTGAATTTAGAACTCATTATTATTTTTTATTTGATTTTGTTTCTAGTTCTATGCCATATATATAGACTTTAATATTATTTAGAACTGCTAAAAAACAAGATCGGCTTACTTTAAATATTTCGTCAATTTTACCTTTGTTTCTAAAAACTGTGATATTTAACTGTCATATACTATTAATGTCTTCCAAAATAATTTTCTCGTAACAGGACTGAGGGGCTACCGCGAAAACCGAAATTCGCAATTTGCGGGGATCTTTCTCTTTTACTCCAATGAAGGCGTAATTAGAGTGACAGAGAAAAATGCTCGCAATTTGCGAACTTCTATTTTCGCGATTATAGCCCTGAATCTTGTTGCTCGCCGATCCGTTCAAAAATATACATAAGTACTGAATATAATTAATAGATATTATAATTATACAATTAATACAGAAATGTAATGGTACTTAATGAAAAGGAATATTGTGTATACTGTTTCGACGAATCAGATACTCTCAATAAAATCTATACATGAGGCCAAAGCTGTTCATAAATATTAAATGACTTTATTATCTCTATACGCCTTACTAACTCTATGTGTCCTATTGTGAAAATAAAACACAACGACAGTCAAGAACGGAATTCTTAATTTGAATTTTTCAGATTTTTGAGATGCCTAGTCCATTGGTTGGAAAGCCCGTTCGAAATTTAAACTTATTTGCAATATAATAAGGTCGTATTTTGTAGATCTCTCTCATAAGTATATAGTAGGCTATTCAGATAAAATTAAATATCCCACAAAAATAAGCAAGCAGAATTAAACTTTGTGTCAAAGACATAAGTCATAAATTTCAATGCCAAAGTTTTAACTAAGGATGTATTGTTGGATGGATGTATATGTTAGGATGAATTGACCAGTGTAAGCATCAGTTAGCTAGCCCTAAGCAACCAAAGGTCAAGCTCCAGTTGAAAAACTAATAAAGATAGAGTTAAGCTGATAATTTTCCCGCCGTCTCCATGCTTCTTTAAGTTGGGTATTGACTGGTCAGCTGCCTGTTAGCTATAGTTTTCGCGAAAATCGCCAGGACAGAGGTGAAAAATTTTGTATGAAAACTTGCAACTTTAAATGCATTTTTTGACCAAACTATTGCAGTCTAAAATGAAGTCAAAATCAGTCCATCGACTCAATTTTTTGCAAGCTTTCTAATGGTACCCCACATGATTCTTACAAATGAAAAAAGTTTCAGCCTACCCCTCTCAACCCCCTAAATTTCCCCCTTTAATAAGAAATAAGCAGTTTTGACTTATTTACAATATGAGTGGTGGTAATTGCTATAACTGTTCCAAATTTTAGGTATCTATGTCAAACGGTCTCTGAGAAAAACGTATTTAACTGATTTGCAAGACCGAAGTGATCCCATAAGTGTTCCGTAAACAAAGTTTTGTACGGAACACTAAAAATAACGAGCGTATTCAAAACTAAACATATCGGGAGCAGTGTATAGGGAGCGGGGTGTACAAGGGATGACAGTTCTTTTGGATATTTTGGATTTAAGTATATTATACGTGACTACTTAGTATATATTTAAAAAGAAATCAGGCTGAGAAATTTTCCACTCTCAGTTTTTTATAGTTCTAAAATACATAAACTTGGGTATGCATTTTTTTTTGGATTTTCTTACCCACTACGCCAAATTATATTCTAAGAATTATATTCTAAGATCATATAAGAAGGAAAAAATGGCAGAGCAATTTTCCGATGAAAATGAGCGCCAAAAAAGGAATTATCGTAAAAAAAATATTCTCATGTTTGACAAAAGTTTTAGATTTTTTTCTAGTATCACATACTGATACAAATAACTTATTTGGTAAAATAATTTTGGACGGAGGAATTACTCGGTTCAATATATAAACAGATTTGTATTTTTACGTATAAATACCTAACTTAGGAGTGGTTTTTTTTTTGGATATTTATATGTTAGTTTCGGCTCATACTATACAATAACCAAGCAAAATTTCATCGACTGAGAAATTAATGCATGGGTCTCCATACAACAACTTGCTTCGTTTACTACACTAATAAGTGACTAAAACACGTAAACTTAATGTAAGATTATTTTATTGTTAGCATGTGTCGCAACAGTTTCATTTTGATTACATGAGATCTTAAAATTATACTAAAATACAGCCGTCTGTTATCCGGAAAAATTCGAATCGACCGACTCATGAAATTATAACCCTCCATTAATAGGCGTGCATCAGCGGCGTGTTCTCAACTTCTCACACGACAAACATGTAACACGCACAGTTGCCTCTGAAGCGCGACAAAATATTATGGTCCGTTGTGAATAACGCCATTCGATGGTCCGAGCTAAGACCGAAATTAATCAAAAATAATAAGTTTTAGTCAAAAATTTCATTTTTGGTACAAGCTTTTATCGCTGACTGTACTTTTCTTACGACAGACAACGAATACTCATCGACACAATTCTAAAAACCCCTAACACAATTAGGATGCGTTGTTTCATCACAGAGTTCCTATGGCCACCTCCTGTCTCCATCATCAGATCAGCTCGATGGTACCATAATATTGAATTGTCATCCGATTTATACATGCATGCAAAATTTCAGCTCAATCGGAAACCGGGAGTGGATCAAATTTAACTTGCAAGATTTGATTACAGACCGACAGACAGACCCGGGTATGTCTTTAACACATTCAACACCAAGAACCCGACTGTCGGGTACACTGTTCGTAGCGACTACGCGCTACATACGACGAAACCGTGGCTACGCGCTACGAGCGTAACCCGTAGCACTTAGTGGTATTGAATGTGTTAAACTACCCAAGACCACCGGTGGACGGGTAGCAGCGTCCCTCAAATTCGGTGTACTCGACTGCGATCGCCAACCCGCCTGCCAAGCGTGGCGATTATGGCATCCACCCCCCATAAAGGGGGAGGCCTATGTTCAGCAGTGAACGTCTTATGGCTGAGATGGTGAAAGTAAATAAAAGCTTGTAAAAATAATGCCATTAATTTTACAGTACACACGTACCTTAGGGTAATAATGTCTCACGAAGTCGTATATGGCGGGGTCCTCGAGCGACTCCCGCTCATCGAACACCGCATCAACGTACTCCGACACTACACTACACTCCAGAAGCATCTCTTCAAGCTTCGTGTCTCCCTGTAACAATGCCAAATTATATTAGTGTTGGTTGAAACTATAATCAATTTCAATTTATTTCAATTTCAATTTATTTACTTCCTTTGAATACAATTTTAACATTACAGCATGTTGTTCGTGAGAGTAGGAAACGATTCCTCCGTACTAGTAAAAACTGTATGACGGCAGGAAGCACCACCTCTCCCGGATCACAATTAATCTATCTAAGTCTAGACGCAGTATACATAGCATTTATGCATTACTAGATATATAATACATAAACATATATGTAAATATCATTATATCATTATAAAAGATAAAGAAAAAAAACAACAAATGGTAAGGGAAACAAGTGTTAAAAAATCCTTTCAGTCCTATACATTAAAAGATAAAATTCTTTTTAACTTGTTAAATATGTTTTGTAGAAAGTTGCATTGCTTCCTTTTCGGAGATCAGAGAACTCAAAATGTTTGTACAAATAATAGGGTAACATTATACTGTATTTAAAATAAATTATTTTACACCATGAATGAAATAAAGCGCCAGATAACTATTAGAAAAACACAGATAGGAGTTACATTTAAACACAAGTTCTATTTATTCAATAAATCGGATAGAAATATAAAAAGTTGACCGTGACGTCACGAATGTTTGTTCGACGTAAAAACGTAATGTTTTATATAAATTCCATATTAGCAAATCGTTTTGACAGTATTAAAAAAGTAACTGATTTGACTAGTAGGAAAATACCCTATTTGTGACGCTAAGTAGCACCAGCTGCTCGGACATGTTGTCACGACACGTGTGCGTGTGGAGTAGGACTCACCGGCGTGGTGGCGACCTCGTACCAGAAGGCGGCGAAGTAGTTGAACCGCAGCGGCACCGCTTCTAACGCGCACAGCGCCGACAGTAGCACCAGCTGCTCCGACATGTTGTCACGACACGTGTGCGTGTGGAGCAGGACTCACCAGCGTGGTGGCGACCTCGTACCAGAAGGCGGCGAAGTAGTTGAACCGCAGCGGCACCGCTTCTAACGCGCACAGCGCCGACAGTAGTACCAGCTGCTCCAACATGTTGTGACGATACGTGTGCGTGTGGAGTAGGACTCACCGGCGTGGTGGCGACCTCGTACCAGAAGGCGGCGAAGTAGTTGAACCGCAGCGGCACCGCTTCTAACGCGCACAGCGCCGACAGGAGCACCAGCTGCTCCGACATGCAGCGTTGTCGCCACGCCACTCGGCAACACGTGTCTGCGTAAATAAATCATCAGCTTGTAACGTAGACATTTTCTTAGATTTTTAATTAATATTTTTGGGTTGAATTCCTTTTCTTATTTCAACGTTTTTAACAATATCCCAAACTAACTCGATTGATTGCACTTCTTTGCATAATCTGTTGCATTCAGATGCACCTTTTGATGCTTATCTGTTGTCGGGGTTGTCATATAAGTAAAAATAATTAAAACTTGAGATATTTATGTTGTCACTCCAGGAAAACTTTGTATGATTTAGGTATGATTTTTTATTAGATAAAAATTAATTTTGATGTAAAACAAAACATAGAAATTACAGACTTACAAGGTGGCTCTGAAATGAAACATTATTAGATTTAATGATAATAGTACATTTAGATGCTAGTGCGGAAGGTATGTCATTACTTCACGAGTACCGAGATATCTTGCCACGAGCCGCAGGCGAGTGGCAAGACTCGGGACGAGTGAAGAATGACATTTCCGCACGTGTATCGAACGACGTTTTTTAATACAGTTGCGAAAAAATAAGAAAAACATTGTTAATCGTACACTAAACAAAAGTGGTAACAGTGACAGCTCGGTTAGACGTCGTCTTTAAGTATATTATATCTATGGGCGTTTGACAGCTATTCCGTTCCATTCAGTCAACTTATTAAGAACGGAATTTTCAATATTGAATATTAAAAAATAAACGTGTTATAATGATGAAGAGGTAAGTAATTAAATATGAAATATGTAATATTTTTCGTATTCTTACATTAACGGTAGGTTTTTATGCTGATTACGACGTTTAAAGGAAACTAATATTAACACTCATCAATAAGTAGTCGTGAATTGGAACAAGTATAAATTTAAAAAAATTGGAAAAGTAAAAAGCACTAGTTCGAGATAACCAACTTTCCGCACGCTAAACAGCTACGTAAAGTAGCACTTTTTGAGCAACTGTATTAAAAAATATATTTCTTAGGCTCAAGAGTGAGTTCTTACGTTAATCAGTTCAGAATTTTCGAAGAATTTGTGTCTTCAGGGAATTGGCACCCTACTTTTGTTTTTGGCCTTTTGTTCTCAAGATATGAGGAGGTCATTCTGAGGTGACATGCACTTTTGATGTGTGGACCCCTCCGGGGACGCACGCTCGCATGAGCCCTATTTTGTGGTAAGACCACACATTCCACATGGTGGTCAAAATGGTGGAAGCAGTTCGAGTCCTTCGGTGTGTTCCACTGAGTAAGTATAAATGGAATTTAGTTGTGATCAATTCCACAATGGCGCGAAACATTGTGGGTTTGTTCTTAACCAGGGTTTTGGTTCTTTACAGAGGTGACTCCTGCTCGAGGGAAGGGAGCGCTCCGCCAGAAGTCCTAACAGCTTCCAGTGCGGTGAGCTAAATTTCAAATTGTTTCATTTCTTCTCTAGCGGCCGTAAAGGGCATCGGCTAATATATCCTTTTCTCGCTTTGCAGGAGCCGGGATGTTTCTAGAAGCTTTCGATGTTTCTAGAAGCTTTCGATTTCTTTTGAAATTTATTTTGAAGATGTTTAGAACTTCTAAAATGCTGTGGGATCTGTCCCACTCCATCTGCACTGGCCGGCTCCAACCAGGTCAACAGCCAGCTACCCGGGGATTGGAGAGGTCACTCCCCGCTGCTCCAGTTCCAGCAGCTGTTTTGAGGTCGGTCCAAGGCATCCTTGAATTTTGTAGGGCATCTGCGCTCAGCTACAAATTTAAAATGTAATTGAAGAGAGATAGTTTTTTTAATTTAAAGTTTTGAAAGTTCTGGTGCATAAAACTTAGGTATTTCGAAATTTAGTCTTTAGTAATAAATTAATTGGTGTAAACCTTATAACATGAACCTGTGAAGCGACCCAGCTATACCACTGAGCTTTTACACTATAACTTTAGGTTAATAAAGTTTGTTAGATTTAAATTTGTTTAATTGTTTCTCCTCCTAGCTTTCCTACAGCAAGGTTTCCATTTAGTTTATTTTATTTTATTTTATTTTGTTAACATGGCTGTTTCCATTTTAGACAAGCCGGAGCTTTTCAATCATTTATTTTACCCCCCTTCAAAACAGCCGTGTTACAAGCTAAGACTGCGTCGAGCAAAATCAGTGAAAAAGGCAGTCACCGTTTAGTCGCTAGCGTTCACATCTCTCGATAAAAAAATTATAATAAATGTTATTATTATCTCAAAGAGTGTGTTTACAACGAATTACCCTTGAAAATTTGAAATCTTTTACAATATAATAAATGCACTTATAAAATACACTTATGCAAAGTTGTACCTAAAATGAGATGAACGAGTGTCAGCGTTTAGTAAAATTCGTATAAAAAAATCGATGCTCAAGCTATAATATAATATACCGGGTGTGGCCTGTAATATGAACAAAAAATTTAACTGCAGGCTGTACTCCTCATACTGATCAACATTTGTTCAGCGACTTTTGAAAATAACTTGTAGTTTGATTTTTAATACACTTTAAAGGTTATTCAAAGACGCAATGTATTGCGAATTTTGTTATATTTAAGGCTTGACAAGCAACGTCAATCACAATGATTTGGCGTGCCGATACTGCCGATGGCGTCCATTGAAGATAATATTTATTTTGTATGAAAAATAGGGAGTATAAATACTTCATATTTTTATAAAGTTGTTGAAAAAAAGTGTCACCGTTTGAGGAGTACAATCTATGTTTTAATTATTTGCTCATGTTACAGGCCATACCCGGTATATATATTTATCATAAACTGGACGTAGTTTAGGGTGAAAGATCCAATGCACAAAAATCTGTTAGTAAAATTTGAACTTTATGTCAAACGGAAAAGTCATTCATTTAAGTGACAAATTTTAGAGGATGGATCTTTTACCCTAAACTACGTCCCTGATCGGCGATTGACCTGATGGAAAGTGAAGACAGAGCCTAAGACGGAGCTCGCCGGATATCGAGTGATTTTGAAAGCCAGATAAATGGACTACAAGGAATAAGCCTTTTCCTATTTTTCCTCTTAAAGGCAACAGAGAAATTCAATTGTAAATGTAAACTTTCGTAAAATTTCCATACATCCGCCATGTCTGTCAAAATTCTCCTTTGATTCAGATGCCCGGTGGGGCTCGTCCGGAGCGGTCGCGTACTTGCGCGTCCCATTTTGACATTTCGTTTTGGCATATATATTGACTTGTACCCGTTGTGGCGCGCGCCCGCCGCCAGCGGCACCAGCGCGGGCGGGCGGCTGTGCGGGTGTAGTGTAGGGTGTAATACTGACCGATGAACTTGTGGTAGGGACGGTAGACGTCGGGCGGGGCTCGGGCGTGGCCGGGCGGCGCGCGCGCGCGGGCGGCGGGGCGCGCGCCGTGCACGCCCGCCGCCAGCGGCACCAGCGCACCCAGCGCTGCGCCGCCGCCGACCATCACCAGCTCGCGCAGCACGCCTGCACGGTGCACACACACACACATTATCAACTGATGGGCTACGGACAATTCATATGGCCGATGGTCAAGGGGAGGAGTATACATTTAGTTAGAAATTTTGTCTTCTAGGGGTGGGGGATCGCCTGCCCTGCCTACCCTTGGCGACGCAAATGGACATAATATATCTTACAGAATATTCATCTCATTAAACCGATCATCCACATAAAGTAAAACTAGATAGTTGCCTGAAATAATAATAAATAATCTACTACTCTTCCGGGCTGAAATTAATCTAAATGAGTATAATAATATGTGACGTTCCACAGCAAAAGGTACCTTATGGCGGCTGGGGCGTCACATATGAATATGACTATATTCTAAAATGGATATCAACGTTTGAGTAGCACTGACCTAACGCGAGGTCCCGGAGCTGCTTAGGCCTCGCGTGCAGGTTGAGCATGGTGAGCAGGCGGCGCGCGCACTCGGGCCAGTCCTTGCAGGCGAGCAGCAGCGCGCGCGCCTCCTTGGCGTCGCGCCGCGTGCGCAGCGTGCGGCACAGCGCGCGCGCCCAGCGCAGCGCCGCGAGCAGCTCCTCCCGCACGCCGTGCGACCCGCTGCCGCCTTCCACTACCACTGCGTGGAGACTGTGTAACGCCTGGAAACATTATCGCGCGTTAGCCGTATCTATACTCTGTATCTTTAGGTTTTTAAATAAAAGTAAGCAAATAATTTATAAATTTTCGGGTAGTTATAAATTGGTTAACCAACCAAATACAAAACCACCTGGATCTGTCTCAGAAGGACCTTACTTTAACCTACATTATTTGATCATGTAATGTTTTCTTCTACAGCCCTCCATTATACAACGCGTACAGCCTGTCGTCCTCGTTCTCGACCGAGTAGATGTGATCTAGATCAGTGCCCCAAACGCGTTAGTTGCACGTAGCATTATTCCCGGTCGCATTTTTCCCCACTTTTCATGGACGTCACACTTAATTAATAGGTTAGGCAGGTTAGGTTCGTTAGGTAGCTTCAGATGCCCGAAGGGCAAACCTCCCAGAAATGCTATGTCCGTCTAGCTATGTAGTGAACTAACGCTACGCGGAACGCGGAACTAACGCTAGTGGGGAAAAATGCGACGGGGAATAATGCTACCCGGAACTAACGAGAGTGGGGAAAAATGCGATCGGGAATAATGCTACGCGAAACTAACGCGTTTGGGGCACTGATCTAGCTACTCTACCAAGTGTACTCACCTCGAAGGTCATCTGCAGCCCCCCATTATACACCACGTACAGCCTGTCGTTCTCGACCAGCGTGCAGAACGCCGATATGAGCGTCGTCCAACACGTGCTGCCGTTCACACCTTACAGTATGAGGGTACCAGGTGCACTCACCTCGAAGGTCATCTGCAGCCCTCCATTATACACCACGTACAGCCTGTCGTTCTCGACCAGCGTGCAGAACGCCGATATGCGCGTCGTCCAACACGTCCTGCCGTTCACACCTTACAGTATGAGGGTACCAGGTGCACTCACCTCGAAGGTCATCTGCAGCCCTCCATTATACACCACGTACAGCCTGTCGTCCTCGTTCTCGACCAGCGTGCAGAACGCCGATATGAGCGTCGTCCAACACGTCCTGCCGTTTAAACCTGAAAGCCAACTCAAATGTTACGATGTTACAAAATATTCGATCATTTCATTGTTCGTGAATCGTTGTTATTTACTTTGACCGACAATTGGTAACCCATGAAATGCTAAACCATGTTTTATAAGTTAGGATGAACACGCAAAGGGCAACTCATAGTGAGCTGCAATCGTATAGGTTCCAACTTCCGTAAATTTCAAATCGAGGTTTCCATTTATAACAATAAAATTCTTGTCCACACGTTGTTGTTGTACCCGTTCCGTGGCAGTAAGGGCTAACCCCCTTATTCACAACGTTTACTAAAGCTGACAAGCCGATAATAATCGTTTGTCCCTTTCCATCATACCTATACGTCGGAAAGGGATAAACGATTATTATCGGCTTGTCAACTTTAGTAAACATTTATGAATAAGGGGGTAAAGCTGTACCTGTCAATTAAATTTAACCTTTAAGGGCCACTTGAACCAAACCTGGAGTTACAATGGTTACCAGTACAATTTGACACTGGGTAAACGGTTTAACCAGTTAACCTCCGGGTTAGTGGGATGGTGCAAGTGGCACTAAGATTTAGCAGTAGGTACGACAATCATCACTATCACTCGGACTCGAAGCTCCTTACCCTGTAGATACGCGGAGAGCGTGCTGCGTCTGAAGGCTGCCGCCTCCCGGCCGTCGGTCTCCCCGCTGCTGCTGCTGCTGTTGCTGTTGCCGCTGCTGCCGCTGCCGCGCGCGGCAAGGATACGCGCTAGCCTGCACCAAAGAGAATAGATAGTATAGAGGGGTCCTGTCATAGTAAATTTTGTAGTCACCGTAAAATTACTGCCATCTATCGACACACGACTAAAACTCAAAATAAACACGTATACAATTATCTAAAAAATGTGTATATATGGATAAATGATTTTAGTATTTTTATATAATTTTTACCCATGTTCATTCCCTGATATCTATGCGTTAAAATTGTTAAATATAAAACGATGTCGTCACGCCATCTAGCCGAGCAATAGGCCAAAGGTCTGTGCGCCATCTATCCGTGAATGACTTTATTCATCTCATACGAAGTTATGTATGTCTTTGCCTGCACACATAACCAATTTTAAAGGATCCATATTGGCACAGATCATCCCTTCGTGCTTCTTGCCTCTTGCCAGATGCCTCGAAATGGACGCTCTCCGACAACCACGCATGCGGCGTCCGCCATTTTTAATATTGAAAACATGACGTCTGGAACCTGCGCGCTGCATGACGCGAAAATTTAAAGTATTGCTTTGCCACCCGAGGAGTTGAAAAGTGTATATTCAGCGTTTGATTTGCGAGAGGTGTTCACCGAATACCACCATGGTGGCGAGCTACATTCATACGCTTAGTACAGTCAACATCGAATTGACAGTAACGGCAAAAGGCAAGGGCCACCGTCGTCCATGGACATCATCAGACGAGCAACGTATGCCACGCCGACCATTGAGAACCCTGATTACCCGCTTTTTGGAGAGCCACATGTCTCCACGTTCTGGGAAGAAATGAGCTAAATGCCATGTATCTAAGTGGCTTTGGCGGGAAGTATGGCGATAAAGCCTTCTTAAATTGTATGGACAGCATACCTGAGCAGCTCCTCGGCCGCGCCGGGGTAGAGGTGCGCGTGCGGCGCGATGTTGCGGAAGGCCCAGTGTATGTTCTGGTGCTGCGCGAGCGAGCGAGCGAACGCGCCCGAGCGACGGCAGCAGAGCCGCAGGAGAGCGTAGTAGGGAGGGAGCATAGCGCGGTTGTACGCTACCACTTCGCCGTCTTCGTGGTCGGCACTGCGAAAGGGTTAACATGATAACCATAGGCATATCACTTTAACCTCTACAAGGAAAATTGGCAGCCAAATTTGAATCAAAGGTAGTAGGAAATAGAGTTGAATTTGCTTTGTTTTAAATCGAAATTTGAACGAAACAAAACAAAACTGGAACTGGAAGAGATCCCTCAAAGGGATAAGTTCGCCTTTGTACTTCTTGCTAATTGTATGTTATTTTTAATATGTCTTTTTGTACAATAATGAGTTTACTACTACTACTACTACAAAAGCAACTCTTTGATTCAAATTTCATTGCAGGTAATTTGTACTAGTATTAGGACATTGAACTCTAAGAGGTTATAGAAAATTCTCAATAATCGTTACGGGGTTAAGTTTGAGGTTTCAATCTAGGTCTGTAATGTGTTAATAACGTCCATGATTTTCTTTGTAATATGTACATAAATGACGAAGATTATGTCTTATACAATGCCGGTGGTCATGTTTTTGTCGTAGATTCCGTCAGGAATAATTTTCAGGTTTTTAAATCTGAAAATAGTGACCACTTAAACTTTCGTTTCTGATGAAGTTATGTTTCCACAAAAAAAAACTGACATTATAGGGGCCAATACATTAGTTATAACTTTTAGTATAGGTACCATGAATATTTCTAAACACACGTCGTCACAACGCACTTAAATATCAACCATAATGCAAGCACTTACAGTATATAGTTGAAGGCTATGTGCTTCGTGAGCCGCTGATTCGCCACCGCTAGTTGAACGTTCTCTGCGCAATCAACACATACGGCGTGCCAAAACGTTAACAGCGCCTGTTTGTTCGGATGAACCGCTACAGAGGGCTCTGATATCGCCGGGTGGTACAGGTCCCAGAGATCGTTGAAGTACTGGCCGAACTAGATGGAAAGAAAGGACGAAGATTAAGAAAAATCCTTGGGATAAACGAGTACAGATGTAGTGCATAATTATTTTCCATCGTATTTTCATGGAAACGTAAGAAGGTGTCTTGATATTTCAGTCGGTCTCGGTACAAAAAGTACTGAGGTTGACTGAATTAGCATAACCAATACGAACGTTTCCGAAGAAAATGAAACCGTATGGATAACGAGTTTGTTTTATAATATACATAATATCATGATGCAAGTGTACATATTACTTTTAACATTTAACATTACAACTTCAAACATATTAAAATCACAGGGAAACAGATCCAACTGACAAGGAGACTGAGCTCAATTTTAAGTTACAAAAAAAAAATCTGTAAATCAGTCCAAATTGTTTACATTGAACGCAACAGGCTGGTGGCAGAACTATTATGGCCTTGATTGTTTTTTTTTCTTGAGAATTTGTTACACACATTGAATGAATATTGCCTGCAAGAGTGGTTCCTCACTAGTGTACACATGTAATTGCTCTCATTAAAGCAAAACGTGCACAGACAAGATATCCTCTAGACTGAGCATAGTAGCGCTACCCCCTCTGCCACAAAAATACGGTAGTTTTACTCCATTTTCGAGTCAAGTGTCTTTGTGTGACGCCCGTGTCTTTGAACGGACCAATCACGGCACGGGACTCGCTCACGTCGTCCCCCGCACCCTTGTATTTTTGGCATCATCGGTTTCATGGAATAATTGCTCTAAGCTCCGTGTAGAGGATTCCTAGTTTATGAAAATGTCACACAATACACATTGGACAAAGAAATGAGACAGATGAAATGTGACGTCCCACCGGTAAAAGTACCTTATGGCGGTTGGCGCTTACGCTATCATTAACGTCGCTCCAATATTATAGCGGCGCTACGCGACGTTAGCGCCAGCCGCCATAAGGTACCTTTTGCCGTGGAATAGCACCCTTACCATGAGTTTCTCGACGCGGCTGACGACGCAGTAGGACATGACGCCGAAGTATGCCGTCAGCTTCATGGTGCCGTGCACCGCTATGTCGGTGTACTTCCGCGCCGCTTTCAGCTTGCCCAGGAGCATTGTGTACACCTGCAAATTGGGTGATATTACAGGTTGGCCCGAAAATACGTTGAGATCTTTTTTACGGAGTTTATTGAATGAAGAATGGAGACAGAATGTTTGCGCGCGGTTTGTGGCCACTGCCAGCGGTCGGCAACAGGCGGCCCGCGAGCTTCCCTGGTTATTTGTATGGAATATTGACAAACGACAATGTCTGATAAAGTCACAAATATTAACAAAGTGCGGCCCGATTTAACGTCGTAAACTACTATATGGACCTTGGCTGCTAAAAGGTTGCCGACCGCTGCTCTAGAGTCAAGAGCAGCGGTCGGCAACCTCCGTGTACCTGGTGCAGCGTGTGGTGCGCGGTGTCGGGCAGCTTGGCCTGGTGCGGCGCGGCGGGAGGCGGGCGCGCGCGCGCGTAGCCCTGGCGGAAGTGCTGCGACGGCACCAGCGCCACCAGCAGCAGCGCGGCCGCGGCACGCACGCGCGCCGCCGGCGCCGCCAGCAGCTGCGGCTCCACCCAGCGCTCCGCCGTGCGCAGCGCCCAGGCGTGCGCCGCCTTGTTGCGAGGGACCTAATACATAGATAAAATAGAAGATATAAATTCATGATCTCGTCATAGGCTATATTCCGAATTACGCTCATAGCGCTCATAGTACGCTCACGATCGGACCGATTCACGCTCATAGCGCTTACATGAGATATCGTGACGTCAATGGACGGTGCTCACACTCCCAGGCGTAAACACCTTGAGCGCAAACGTCAAGGTGACGTTTGACAATGACAGAACAGGCGAGAAAAAAACTCGAGTTAGCTAACTGATTCGGACCGGCAGCCAGTACTGTAAGCGTTGTGAGCCTGATTCGGAACATAGCCATAATTAACCACTTATTACAGACTCTACGCTGTCATTACCTGTAACGCGAGCCACTCAAGCGCAGCGTGTGGACACACGTCCGCGCAGTCCCATAACCGCGCCAGCACTAGTTGGGTAAAACAGGGCAGCCCGCCGCTCGCGCCCGCGCCGCCGCCGCTTCCTTCTACTAATAGCGTCAGCAACTTGAAGAAGGATCCGCAGCTCTGTTAACAAGAAGACAAAAATACTTAAGAATACGTAGTGATAAAGTATTCTAACATGGAGGGGTTGTAAACTCTTTCGACGAAGTTTGTGACCGCCCGAGGATTGTGAATAGAATTAACCCTTTATAAGGCATAAGGGTGTCAGGAATTATGCAAAATTGAACGTGATATGAAATAAAGTTCAAAATCAGGTGGAAAGTATATATTCCCTCTATTTTTATAAAGGCTTAAATGTCTATTTTACAATTTACAATCATACCAACAGCACAATAAAGCTTGCCTAGCTAATTAAGCGCTTCCATCCGTCCAAGTTTCCCCAAATTTGTCCTAGTTCGGAACCCGTCCAGGGATGAAAAGCTAACACTTTTGTGTCAAGGTTATGATGCCAACAGTTTAGTTCGAAATAAAAATAGTTTTTAGGTGTTCATACACGATGAATACGATTTCTTGCATGGAAGACCATGTTGACGATCTACTCACCAGCGCGTTTCAGCATAAGTCTTCATCAGGCAGTCTGCTTGTAGATCTACAGGAAAACCTGAAGGTAGAGTGTCTAGACGCAGTACCATGGAGTGCTTACCGATGGCCTGGTAGATCTTGTTGACACTCTGCTAGCGCACCCCAGCATAGGTCTTCACCAGGTAGTCTGCTTATAAATCTATTGGGAATCCTATGCGTAGACTAACTAGACACAGTACCTCATCGAGAGCATCGCCATGGCTTGGTAGATGAACGGGAACCGTAGAGAGAGACAGACACAATACCTCGGAGTGTTTGGCGATGGCCTGGAAGATCATGCTGACGATCTTCTGCGCGAGCGGCTCGTTCCAGCGGCACAGCGCGAACACCAGCGCGCGCGTCTGCTGCAGGCTCAGGCAGTCGCGGGTCTGCTGGTAGATGAATGGGAAGCCCTGGGGAAAGAGACAACAGATCAGACATTTTGTCTGACACAGAGAGAAAAGATAAAGTTATACTTCGGTATATTGGCAAAGTCACGGAATTTGAATATATCATGTGGACATAAATAAACATCGAATAATGAAAAGTCAAGAAAGGTGTAAAAGTGTGAAGCGCTGGTGGCCTAGCGGTAACAGCGTGCGACTTGCAATCTGGAGGTCGCGGGTTCAAACCCCGGCTCTTACCAATGAGTTTTTCGGAACTTATGTACGTAATATCATTTGATATTAACAGTCGCTTTTTGGTGAAGGAAAACATCGTGAGGACACCTGACTAATCCCAATAAGGCCTAGTTTTCCCTCTGGGTTGGAAGGTCAGATGGCAGTCGCTTTCGTAAAAATGGTGCTTATGTCAATTCTTGGGATTAATTGTCGAGTAGACTCCAGGCTCCCATGAGCTGTGGCAAAATTCCGGGACAACGCGAGGAAGAAGAAAGAAAGATGTAAAAGTTTATATCTGACCCTGAAAATAGAAAATGACAGTTATCAAGAGGTTTTCATAATGTATTCTTATTGTAAACTTTACCTCTAACAAATTTTGTATAGATATTGTACCTTCGCATGAAGCAACGCCTTAGCATCAGCCTCTTGCAGCGCTAAATGCCCGCTGGCGTCCCTCGACCGCTCCACAAGCCCCGCCACTAGCGCCACCATTTTGTCTAGAGCGCCCGGTCGTAGCTTGTCGCCCGCGCTTTCTGTGTTCCCGCTGCCGCTTCCGCTTCCGCTGCCGCCCGCTTCTTCAGATGGTGATTCCACCTGAGACGAATATAATGTTGAGTAAACAAAACAAACAGCAACACTCTTTTAAGGTGAGGTATGCCCGGGGAAAATTTTCAGATTCTGTCAAATTACCCCATTTCACACACAAGCACACGTCACGCACACTACCTCACTTTACCGGGACAGGTCAGTGACCCATCCTGTTTTTTTTAAGTTTCGTCTTAACCACTAGCCTCCTTTGAGGAAGAGAAACTCTAAAAAAGTTCCATTGAAAGAAGGAAGACAAAACAATATATTTTATCTTGCTCTCCTTGTCTGTTCATGTCACATGTGACATACTTAAATATAAATTAACTAAATAATCGAATTCATTAGATACTCGAACTAAATAAACCGAATAAATACAGAAGTCGTCAAATGAAAAACGTTATTTAGGTACTACTCTAATCAATAGGGCTTTCGATAAGGCACAAATCAATTCAATGACAATTTCATTAAAATCATATGTGTATTCCGATGATGTTATTATTATATAACTTACCTTAGCTTAGCTTCAATTTGTATATATTTAGTTATACTACCTAGCTACTAAGCAAAATTTGCATGCTTCTTCAAGTGAAATGTAGGGGAGAGCGGGGACAAAGGTAACTGCGAGTGGAAAGTAACTATTGCTCTGTAGGTTTATCTAATAGACAAAATACCACTCCACTGCTATTAAGTGATAGACAGTGGTGCCCTCCTCACTCAGTCAGCACATTCAGTCGAAACGTCACCACGCCGCGGCGCCACGTGCTATTAGGTTGTGTGAGAGGACGCAACGTGATTTTTCGAATCAAAAGTCCGTTTTTTGACTTTTAGTTATTTGATGTTTATGTTGTATTAAAATTCATACATTTTCTGAATATTTGCATATCCCCTAGAGTGGCATTGTCTGGCTAGGTCTCTATGGTGGCGGGGAGACGGACTGATATAACAAGCCGTTGATTGGCGGCGCCTCAGATTTAACGGTGGCTTGAGGTTGAATGGTGCGGCCAATTTAGAAAAATATACGTCTAGTGGCGGGGCCTCCATGGGTGGTCATCGCGAATTTGGCGAGTGTTAGAAATATGACCATTTCTCAAAAAATATGTATGAATGATATTAACTATGTATCATTGAATTCAGCATAAAATAGCTTATTTGATTGTATACCAATGAATTTCATTATATTTATTTGAATTATGCTGGACTTGATCAAATCTCATATTACCAATTTTTTTTCTTTCATGTATAAAAATATGTATAATTAGGAAATAAAACAATTGATTGAAAAAAAGCAGTCTTTATGACAAAACATTACATTTAACACGATTCACACAGTTTATTTCACTTTTTATCACTGCGTATTCCATTTGTATACCTTCGTAAGGACAATGTTTTTAGCAAATAAATTTCTGGTTTCTGAATGTTCGAGGCTCGACGGTCGGCGCGTAATGGACGAGTTCTGGTGGGGCGTGAACATCACGCCATTTCTAAAAAACATTATTTTACGCGGGAATTCAACCGTTAAGGAATACCATCCTTGTTTAATGAAGAATGCATCTTGCAAAAGTGAGCAAGCAAGGCATAGTTTTAACGGTTTTATTTTAGGCGCAAAATACGGCGTCACACAGAGGCCGGGAGACGGTCTCTGCCACACACGGGCTTGTTGTGACGGAACCGTCTCCCGGTTCACCGCTAATTGGAGAGTGTCTGGCTACCGGCCTCTGCCACGCAGGGGCATGTTTTAAAAATGGCCGCGCCATTTTTCCTACCGTTCAACCGGAGGCCCTGCCACCCAAAGAGATATTGATTAGAATGATTGCAATTTATTTTTCTCGCACACGTTGCGTTTCAAATTCAAAGATATTTTTCATGTTTTCAGAAAAATGCGGTCGGGTACGAAAGTAACAAAGCCATACAAAAGTAACATTTACATCCCATACAATATACCTATTGGATCTTTGCCATATTAGTAAACGATGTATGCCATATTTGTAAGTGAAAAAACTCTGACCCTGAGTTATCTGATTAGAAAACATGTTTATAAGACAATAAATTGATCTTATCACTTGAAATAAAAACAATTTCTAACGAGGAATTAATATTGATTTGTTTTCTTAAAATACTAATGTTTATGTAGTTGAAATGCAAATATTAAAGTGTGTTACGAGTATCAATAATAATTTACATGATTAGTAGGTACTTTTAGGGTTCCGTAACTCAAAAAGAAAAAAACGGAACCCTTATAGGATCACTCGTGTGTCTGTCTATCCGTCTGTCACAGCCAATTTGCTCCAAAACTACTGGACCAATTTAGTTGAAATTTGGTACACATATGGAAGTCTGCTACCCAAAGACGGACATGTTATAAACAAATGAATTTTAAGTATAGGGGGCTATTTTAAGGGGAATATGAGAAAATTACAAAACCATATCGTGTTACATATTAAAAGGGCTTATTTTGAGGATCTCAAATATATTTTTTTTTATAATTTTATATGAAACAGTTTAGAAATTATTTAAGAAAATAGGCAAAAAATGACCGCCCCCCCCCCTTATCTCCGATAATATTAGGTCTAAAATTTTGAAAAAAAAAATACACAACCTTCTACCTCTAGATGACAGGAAAACCTATTAGAAATCTAGAGTCAAGCGTGAGTCGGACTTAAGAAAAAAACGCGGTTGGGCTGTTTTAGGGACACAGCCGTAATGGTTTACGTGAAACTAGCTGTGGACACCTTTTTCGAAAGCCGATGGCCGAGCTACGCGTAGGGCCGTAGGCCCAAGCATCCCTTAGAGGCTTTATAAAACGCACGGCCGAAGGCCGAGTTGCGGGTGGTTAGTGCTCAAACACAGAACAATTATAGTTCAATTGTCTGAATGCGAAGGTCGAAAGCCCTGAAGGCCCGGAGCCTCCGACAAGTGCATGCTCCCCTGAAAGGAGATTGTCGATTTTGTTCTATCTTTTGCTAAGCGATTGGGCCCAATACCTACAGATTACTGGAAAAACGCGTAAGAAGTCTGCAACTAAGCGTGAGCCGGTCTTGATAATAAGAATTGTGTTTACGTGAAACGTGGTGCGGACAGCTAGTGCGAAGGTTGATGGCCAAGCTCTGCGTTGGGCCGAAGGCCTGACGCATCCGAGAGAGGTGCACCTCCACGCAAGGTCGAAGCATGACCTTTAGGAGGTTAGTGCTCAAACAGAACAAATAATTGGTTTAGTTAAGTACGAGTAGCTAAGTGAGAAGGCTGAACTGCCGTATATCGCGACCATCGAATTTCGCAAATTGCGGGGATTTTTCTTTTACACCAATGAAACCGTAGGTAATTAGAGTGACAGAGAGAAATGCCAGCAATTTGCGAACTTCGAGCTTCGATTTCCGCGGTTATAGCCCTGTTATCTTGAATTAACAGAGATACGCCTAACAATGAAAAAAAATGTAGGCACTATGCTTAACATAATACTTACAAAAACAAATGGGTAACTAACTATCCTAAGCTGTGTGTGGACAAATTGAATAAACAGTTGAATGTACTTAAGAACTTCGCTTTGCTCGCTCGTTCAAAAATGTGTGCAGTACGGAACCCTTGGGACGCGAGTTCGACTCGCACTTGACCGGTTTTTATTTTGATTTGATAATTTTGATATGTCATATTATATTAAATTACAGCCTACTGTGTCTTGTTACTTTTGACCCACAACGTGTTACTTTCTGCACGCCAACGGGGTCATTAGTAACAAAAGACGGTTTTTTTAAAACAAAATACACAATTATAATGTTAGTCAAGACTTTAATGTACAGAACATGCACTGACGTTATATATGACTACATTAAACTCATCAAAATAATAAAGGTTAACCAGAAACTAAGGTCAAAGTACAAAGTGTTACGTTTCTCCCCACTCTACCCTAAGCGTCCAAAATTACTGTCCACCTATGTTCATCACTATATTTTTTGCAAATAAATATATGGTTATCTTTATCAATAAATTAAGTCCTGGCAGGGTGGAAATTTCATTTTGGCGGATTCTTTCTCTCTGCATCTGACTGTACCTACAGCTATTACGGCAATTTTTTGGTAAACTTACGGTTATATATTCAGACTCTGAATCTCTATAGTTATTTAAGACTAAAATATTTAAGATATATGGACATACCTCTGCTCCTTGAACTACGTCCAAAGAGAGGTATGGGAATGGGAACTGAGAATGACATCTCGCTTTGTATGGTAGAGCACAGCACAGCGGATGTCATTCCAGATCTAGAGCAGAGCTCAACCTTACAGAAATCTGCAGCCTAATAACACTAGCACTAGACCCTACTCATAGTGTCCTTTCTGCCGGTGAGTATGATTGCCAGTTATCAACGAGGGGTGCGGAGTGTTAGACTCGGCAACGCGCATGGAGTTGCAGGCAGTTATCATCAGACGGGCCGTATGTTTGTTTGTCAGCGACGAGGTATAAAAAATAAAATTAAATATGCACAGAATATCATTGAATTAAAAACTTTGTTTTATTTTATAGTAAATTAGTATAACACTCGATACACAGGCAATCACAATCCAGGCCGCTGCGGTTTTGGGCTGTAAGCCTCGTAGGCCAGTAGGTATATCTCGGCCTCACAAGCCGCAAAAACTCGCTAGGACTGAGGCTAGACCATAGCCGTTTATTTATTCTTGATTTCATGAAGGTTTGCAGAACAGCACGTAACCGCATTATACATCTATCTTAGACGGACCTCACAGCGACAAAATAGGTGTACCACTGCACGATTTTCAAGTAGTACACGAAATATTTACATAATGTTCCGTATTAATAGGTAATATTTGAAGATCAAAAGTTCTCTAACATAAATACAAGATCACAACATTGTCATCACAGTTCATTGACGTTGACGTACAAAAGTACGTCAAATAGGTATGCAATATTAATACCAGCATAATGAAAATTAATTCCAATCAGTAAGTATGAGTCTTCAAACTTTTTTCATTCTAAGCCGGGTTTCAAGGAGCAAATTACTTAAATGATATTGGAATCGTATTGTTTTAAGATAGTTTACTGCGTTTTTCAACCATTATGCCCCAACAAATCAAATCTAAGATGAGACTCGAGCTCCATGAGATGATAATTGTTTACCCTGTTTTTTTAAATACTATTTGTCTACTGGTATACTTTTTCGTATATGTATATGATTTAATGTCAAAATAAATGCCAAAACCAACTGTCATTTTAATTAAATTCGCGATACGTGTGCTTTGATCCGAGCCCAGCGGGCATCTGATCAAAGAAGTTGCGTGCACGGAACCGCTGATATCATATTTTCGAACTTATTTATTGAATGTGAAATTTAAAAAAAAAGTAATCCTGGTAGTCGCTCAAGCATACAATTGCGCGTCATTAGAAGCAGTTTTCATATTTTTATCTTTTGTGCATAAATTGTTACGAATCTTTAAAGTCCGTTTTAGACCTATGTTCGTGATCGATTTCTATCGAGCAAAAGTCAAAAACTTAGGATTCTAATCCCTGAAGTTACTAGAGAAAGCCCTCAAGTTTGCTAATTGAATGTATGGCAGCCGTATTGTGATCCAAAAAAGAGCTACGGCTTTTAAAAAACTCAGTTTTCTGAACTCACTGCACCTTAACTGTCCATGGGTGTGTAGTGTGTGCCTTACCAACACATATCTTTCTTTCCGACGTATTGGTACGATGGAAAGGGACAAACGATTATTATCGGCTTGTCAGCTTTAGTAAACGTTTATGAATAAGGGGGTTAGAGTATACTCGTATAAGGCTGCACATGTATCATTTGACGAGCATTATACCAATATCATAGCAAGCAGTTGTCTTAATCCCCACCTCACATGGCGACCCTGCCGGGAAAGCATCTTACCAGGATACCTTATGCCTTTTGTAATAAGGTTTACTGATGGACAGTTAACAGTGTGAGCGATGGTACAAGTAATCTACACGGTCATCGAAGCATTAAATTGTATTCGTTTTTGACACAGCAAGTAATTGATCCCTTTCCATCAACACTTTAACTAACCAATGACTCTATCACCGAGGGATGCTTAACAAACAAGTTAAAATGGCGGAGCGGGCCCCAAGATTATTAAGGACTGTATCGTTTATTATAAATACAACTTTACTTAGCCGTTTTTTCTGGTATTATATTTTTATTAAAAAATTACACATATAGTTTAATTAGTGCTTTAATAATAAGTAACATTTCGTCCTGGGAGATCACGTAAAGCATATGGTTTGGACAATATTTACCCAATCCTCCCGAGTAACTACAACGATTTTGGACAAATACTACAAGAAAATTTACGGTTTGCGAACAAGACGAGATATTACACAAAAAAAATCGTACTATGTAAACAGCAATTACATATGATTCGTAAAGCGAAACATCTGGGCATAGTCTAATCATTTCTTTTAGTTGGAAAAAAAGTTTTGGATCTGTGCTTGGTGGCCTTTTAGAGAATATGGCATGTTACTTACGACAACCCCGACTTTGGTATACAATATAACCATCATGGAGCGTTTCTATCGACCTGTTCTAGCCATGGTTCAACGCCATGAATGTCCGTTAGGCTTTGGATTTCGGTAGATTCTTTTAGCTGTTTCCCTCATTTCGCTGGCGTCAGAAATTGACGGGCATCCAAAATGTTGCATAAAAAGTCGTTTTCATGTAAAGATAAAAAATCACCACATTTATTCTGTGGATGTTCAATTGAGCAATCATGAAAAGGACACTTAGATGGCATATTTTGGCAGCATATTAACCTTTTGTTTCTTTAAATCGTACCAAGGAATCGGTGAAATAGTCTCAAATTAAGCTCGATAGGCTTGTCCAAATTACAATTGCTAGACGGTATTAAAATCATCATAAAGTCCCTAAAATAAAATAAATGTAAAACCTTCTTATATCAGATATGGCTTAAAAATACCCCCAGAGTATACCTTAAGAACATAGTAATACAAAATAATACACACGTCAACAGTTAGACCAGGTTTTATTTGTATTTATAATAAACGATACAGTCCTTAGTTTTAGTACTAAACCAGTCACGGTACCACATCCTATAAAACAATACAGTCATTCGACGAGGCCGGCTAGACAGGGCAATCGTGCGCAGCCGAGCTGCATACATCGCAATTGTCAGTAGCTCGGTACTACTTACAAAGCTGTATTACTTATAGGGCTAGTGTGTTTCCTTTTGGACAGTGCTCCGTTCAACATGACTCACCGTAGCGGTGTTCTGTCCCAGGTAGAAGCTGACCATGCTGGCGATGGCGTTGATCCGCAGCATGAACTTGCCCTCCTCCTCGCCCATCTTGCTGAACTCGTACAGCAGGCTGAAGTACTCGGTGAGGTACCGCAGGTGAGACCGCGCTCCGTTCAACATGACTCACCGTAGCGGTGTTCTGTCCCAGGTAGAAGCTGACCATGCTGGCGATGGCGTTGATCCGCAGCATGAACTTGCCCTCCTCCTCGCCCATCTTGCTGAACTCGTACAGCAGGCTGAAGTACTCGGTGAGGTGCCGCAGGTAAGACCGCGCTCCGTTCAACATGACTCACCGTAGCGGTGTTCTGTCCCAGGTAGAAGCTGACCATGCTGGCGATGGCGTTGATCCGCAGCATGAACTTGCCCTCCTCCTCGCCCATCTTGCTGAACTCGTACAGCAGGCTGAAGTGCTCGGTGAGGTGCCGCAGGTGAGACCGCGCTCCGTTCAACATGACTCACCGTAGCGGTGTTCTGTCCCAGGTAGAAGCTGACCATGCTGGCGATGGCGTTGATCCGCAGCATGAACTTGCCCTCCTCCTCGCCCATCTTGCTGAACTCGTACAGCAGGCTGAAGTACTCGGTGAGGTGCCGCAGGTGAGACCGCGCTCCGTTCAACATGACTCACCGTAGCGGTGTTCTGTCCCAGGTAGAAGCTGACCATGCTGGCGATGGCGTTGATCCGCAGCATGAACTTGCCCTCCTCCTCGCCCATCTTGCTGAACTCGTACAGCAGGCTGAAGTACTCGGTGAGGTGCCGCAGGTGAGACCGCGCTCCGTTCAACATGACTCACCGTAGCGGTGTTCTGTCCCAGGTAGAAGCTGACCATGCTGGCGATGGCGTTGATCCGCAGCATGAACTTGCCCTCCTCCTCGCCCATCTTGCTGAACTCGTACAGCAGGCTGAAGTACTCGGTGAGGTGTCGCAGGTGAGACCGCGCTCCGTTCTCCATCTAATAAGCACGCAGTTTTAAACATCGGCAATACTTTGAAAAAATCTCGTATCTCACACTGCTACTCAAAGTTAAAGGTAGTAACTCTGTGTGCATCATAGATACCACATTCTTTTGATTGACAGAACAAGAGGTTTTTTCAAAGTAGTGCCGACATATTGAATGCGTTTTTGGGAGTATTTGCGGTAGTTTATTTATAACATAGTCTAGTTAAGGTAAAGAATGTTATTTGATGAACCTTATTTTCTCACAATAAGGTTTACAATGTCAGTTTTAACAGCTTGGACGATGGCACTAGACAATAATTATGTCAGGTTGTGATAAAACCCTATAGTTCAGTCATTATAGATTTTGACCCGTGAATAATTAGTTCTTGGATTTTTTTCTCGTAGGTCCCTCGGAGGGGTCACTGGGAGTGTAAATTCAAAAAGTAGACTGAATCAGGCTCCTGCGTATATTCGAAAAACGGTTTTTCTTGAATAACTCGGCCATTTTTGATTTTGCAGTAAAACCGTGAGGACAAAAATTGTAGGAAATTTGATTCTCAACAAGTTTGGTCCTCACAATTTTTCTTCTAAGATCTATATTTTGGAAATTAAATTGGGACCTACGAAAAAAAAATCCAAGAACTAATTATTCACGGGTAGGGACGATTTTTTGGATATAATGACTGAACTACTACGGAGGAAAGTTTGATTCATATTTGGTCGCCTCCCTTGCTGTGTTAGTTTTTAACTATTCGCACCGCAGTTTCGACAGTATTAAATTTAATTTTCGTCTTAAATTATTAAAATAACATTTGCATAGGCGATTGAGATAAATTCTTGTCGATTACCTAAAAAATTCAGACCGGTAGACCATTTAACACAAATAAAGTACCGCCAATACTTGTTGAAAGAAACCAGCTCAAATTACAACACAATTATTATAAGTTTATTGCCAATTGTCACTACAACATTAGTGGTGATTACTTTTGAATAAGACACACGATCAGTGTGCAAGGTCTCGCAGCGAACTCGCTCGCACTTATCAAGTACGAGTGAGAGATAATTTTAGAGATTCAGCTGGTCGATCTAGTGACAATCAATATGCAATACACTTACAACATCGTGGCAAACACGACCCGTGTCCCAATTTATGTTCACTTTCAGCACGTGCTCGTTTTGTAACCGCGGTAGCTTCAGATTCCGCCACTGACGTTATAACAAAATAAAAAACGGTTGAAAATGGAGCCTTAACTAAGGCTGACACGCTAATATAATACTTATGGCTTAGCAGGTAAGGTAGCAATAGCTACACATACGAAACGATACACACACGGAAGGGTTTGACAGACGAGCGCGTGCAATCTTGACTGTTGCTTGTACAATCGCCATCAGATATATCCCAGCAGCCAAGATGCTCACAAATATCTGAACACGCCTCTATTGTCAAGGCGTTAGAGTGCGTGTTCAGATATTTTTGAGCACCTCGGCCGCTCCGATATATCTGATGGCGACTGTATTTGTGCATGCGACATCAGGGACGCGTTTACACTTTGATTAATAGCAATGTATTGTAGCCTGTAAGCGTAGGAAGTCCATACATTATTATTTTGTTATTTAATTGACTGCTTTTTAAGTTTTTAATGATCATTTATTTAAGAGTTAGACTCTTGTCAGTGGAGCGATTTCCATGCATGTCGGTCCTCTGCCTTCTCCTAATACTCTTAATATAATTGTAACACAGTTTGAACAACAACATTGAAATGTGTGCTAGTCAAAGTTTAAAGTGCTGAAATAATATTGTATAATTAAACTAGAAAAACCCATTTACCCAGTGTGATCCTCCCCAGCCGGACCACCTCGTCTGATTGCGCTCAGTTTTTAATGGCGAAATGTACCTCTAATGTACTTCACGTACCTCGTCGGAAATTGAACGTACCTCTGTAGTTTGGCAGATATATGCGTTTAAAAGGGGTCCGGCTGGGAAGTAGAATCTGCAGCCGGACCACGCCTGGATCCGCTGATATCTGTTATTTTGAGATATAATTTAAATAACAGATGAATGTACCTGTTACGTACCTCTGAATAAATACTTTTTTTATTTAAAAAATGGTCTCATAAATGGATTTTCATACATTTCATTTTTTGAGTATACTACGCGTAAGCGCCTGTCAAAAAATAATAGCAACAGAGATAGTAGAAAACAAATGTATTCAATTCGGGCAAGGCGTCTAACGTGACAACTAGATACAAATGTGGGTGGTTATAGGGAGTGTTTCAAACCGACACGAGTTGCGAATTGCCTTTTCGCACGTGTATTTTACAACGTTTTACAGTATACAGTTGAAATCATCAGAGATGAAGTATTTCTGTTGCCGCTATAACAAATACTAAAAACAGTTTGTTCTTGTATTGGAAGGCGTTTATTATTTTTAGTTTCCATTTTAACATTTTAGCAACTCAAATATCTATTTGTTTTGTTTTTTTTTTATCTTTATCCCTCGACTTTGCCGCGTAAATAACTTTTAAAATGTTATAGACATAGACTAGGAATCCTCTAGACGGAGTTTAGAGCAATTATTTCATGAAACCGATGCTGCCAAAAATACTAGTGTGCGGGGGACGAGGTGAGCGTGATTGGTCCGTTCAAAGACACGGGCGTCACACAAAGACACTTTGACTCGAAAATTGAGTAAAACTACCGTATATTTGTGGCAGAGGGGATAGCGCTACTATGCTCAGTCTGGAGGATGTCTTGTCAAACTCATTTACCCAAAGACCTATTACTATAACTAGACTGTGCACTAAACATTTTTGAAAACCCATACGTATTGGAACCGTATTTAGCTACCGTTAAAGTTGATAATGCTTTGCTACAAACAAACGGGACGAGCGAGAGGAAAGTCAAACGGGGTGTGTCCTTTTCTAACAAATATGCCAGGTAAGTGTAACCTATACACTATATGTCGATATAGATCGTAAAATCGGGCATATTGAGATATTCCTAGGCATATCATGAAACACCGCCATTTAATGATCTGGCTAGTGACTACCAGCCATATCGTGCAAACCTCAAGGGGTGATATTCCTAGGCAGATCATGAAACGCCGCCATTACATTGTTTTGCACGATATAGCTGGTGGTCGCCAGTCAGATCATGAAACGCCGCCATTTCATGATCTGCCTAGCGAACACCAGCCATATCGTGCAAACCTCAAGGGGTGATAATCCTAGGCAGATCACCAGCGACCACCAGCTATATCGTGCAAACCAATGAATGGCGGCGTTTCATGATCTGCCTAGGAATATCACCCCTTGAGGTTTGCACGATATGGCTGGTGTTCGCTAGGCAGATCATGAAATGCCGGCGTTTCATGATCTGCCTAGCGAACATGAAACGCCGCCATTCATTGGTTTGCACGATATAGCTGGTGGTCGCTGGTGATCTGCCTAGGATTATCACCCCTTGAGGTTTGCACGATATGGCTGGTGTTCGCTAGGCAGATCATGAAATGGCGGCGTTTCATGATCTGACTGGCGACCGCCAGCTATATCGTGCAAAACAATGTAATGGCGGCGTTTCATGATCTGCCTAGGAATATCACCCCTTGAGGTTTGCACAATATGGCTGGTAGTCGCTAGTCAGATCATTAAATGGCGGTGTTTCATGATATGCCTAGGAATATCTCAATATGCCCGATTTTACGATCTATATCGACATATAGTGTATAGGTTACACTTACCTGGCATATTTGTTAGAAAAGGACACACCCCGTTTGACTTTCCTCTCGCTCGTCCCGTTTGTTTGTAGCAAAGCATTATCAACTTTAACGGTAGCTAAATACGGTTCCAATACGTATGGGTTTTCAAAAATGTTTAGTGCACAGTCTAGTTATAGTAATAGGTCTTTGGGTAAATGAGTTTGACAAGACATCCTCCAGACTGAGCATAGTAGCGCTATCCCCTCTGCCACAAATATACGGTAGTTTTACTCAATTTTCGAGTCAAAGTGTCTTTGTGTGACGCCCGTGTCTTTGAACGGACCAATCACGCTCACCTCGTCCCCCGCACACTAGTATTTTTGGCAGCATCGGTTTCATGAAATAATTGCTCTAAACTCCGTCTAGAGGATTCCTAGTCTATGTCTATAACATTTAAAAAGTTATTTACGCGGCAAAGTCGAGGGATAAAGATAAAAAAAAACAAAACAAATAGATATTTGAGTTGCTAAAATGTTAAAATGGAAACTAAAAATAATAAACGCGTTCCAATAGAAGAACAAACTGTTTTTAGTATTTGTTATAGCGGCAACAGAAATACTTCATCTCTGATGATTTCAACTGTATACTGTAAAACGTTGTAAAATACACGTGCGAAAAGGCAATTCGCAACTCGTGTCGGTTTGAAACACTCCCTATAACCACCCACATTTGTATCTAGTTGTCACGTTAGACGCCTTGCCCGAATTGAATACATTTGTTTTCTACTATCTCTGTTGCTATTATTTTTTGACAGGCGCTTACGCGTAGTATACTCAAAAAATGAAATGTATGAAAATCCATTTATGAGACCATTTTTTAAATAAAAAAAGTATTTATTCAGAGGTACGTAACAGGTACATTCATCTGTTATTTAAATTATATCTCAAAATAACAGATATCAGCGGATCCAGGCGTGGTCCGGCTGCAGATTCTACTTCCCAGCCGGACCCCTTTTAAACGCATATATCTGCCAAACTACAGAGGTACGTTCAATTTCCGACGAGGTACGTGAAGTACATTAGAGGTACATTTCGCCATTAAAAACTGAGCGCAATCAGACGAGGTGGTCCGGCTGGGGAGGATCACACATTTACCCAACCCAGCAAAAACACATTTATCATCTAGCCGCCCAGAGACCTATGAAAAGGACTCCTGTTCTATTCTAATTTGAACTTTGTGTAGACACAATAAAATTTCATTTTGCTTGGCAAGGTTTGACGTATGGGCGGCTAGAGGTTAAAGCGCTCAAACAACAATTAGAATGTCGTGACTGACATGAATACAAATAATCACTCTGCCGTTTTCCCTCTGATCTCTTGAGAGAATCTTACTGGCTAAATATGATTAATATCATAAATATAGGACTTACCAGTGACAATAACATTCTTATAAACCTAGTAACACAACTCGCTTCACCAAACTTGCTATTATCCTCGCCCTCCTCCATACCCTGCAGGTATAAGGCACAATGACTAGATCTGGAACAAGCGGAAATGGACGTTAGCTTCTTGTCAATAGGGTTGAATGTAATATAGACGGAAATATAGTTACCTGAGCCTTTGTATAACGTGCATACATAGCCTCTGAAACATTTGACGGACCATCTGGTTCGGGCATTTTATTAGCACCTGCAAAAAAAAAAAACAATAATTAATAAGTACATTTTTATTTATCGAGACACAAGACTAACAGGATTGTTAACTTATTGTATGTAACAAAGATGAAAGGAAAAATAAAATGAGTTAAGTAAACCGATTCGGTGTTAAACCTGCTAATAAAGTAGTTGTTACGAACATTAAGAAACCCTACACTAAGCCGGGTTTTTAATGAATTGTTTAAAAGGCTAGCTAGACGTTCTAAATAGTACTATAATGTTAGAGCAAAACGCTCAGATAAATTGAGATATGTCAAAACGGCATGACAGCGCATATTGTGTCACACGCGTTACGGCGCGCAGTGCCTTTGGCGCTTAGGATTGGAATTAACTTAGAACCTTAAGTGTATAGTTGTAGATATCACATTCGCTTACCTGCATGTGCCACCACGAGTCGGCCGCCGTGGGGCCGAGGAACGGCTTCATCACTAGCTCCACGCAATTTGGAACCTTAAGTCTATAGTCGTAAATATCATATTAGTTTACCTGCATAGGCCACCACGTGTCGTCCGCCATGTGCCCGAGGAACCACTCGGACGCGGCCGCCGACGCGTTGAACTGCTTCGTCACCAGCTCCACCCACGACACCATCGTTGGCTGACAAACAGACAGATTTTTATTGTTTGCCGTTATTTCTATCGCCACACGGATTTATACATATAGAACCTGGTCTCTTCCTTTGCTAATCTAAATTGACCCTTATCATCGGGCTAGACAGATGATTATGAGAAACCAGAGAAAAGTGTCAGAAAGAGAGAATCAAACCAGAGGCCTGACTGACATATTGACTTATCGTAATCCGAAGATTGCAAGTACAGCCCTGTCACGGTCGCCACTTGTCAGAGTAAACAGATAAGCTAAGGGTTTAACTTTTAAAGAAAACTCCTGTTTAGCGTTAACTTAAATTATAAATGGTCAAGCAGATCTTGTCAGTAAAAAAAGGCGGCAAATTTTAAAAATGTATAATATGATTTTTGTAAAGATTTTGGTATACAATAGCTATATATGAGACGGTAGTAGTATGCTCTGCAGTCCTCACCCCTCCGACTGGTGCGTTAACATCAATGTCGGCATTATTTGAGTTGACTTACAAATCCGATCGTATTTTAAATGAGTTTTGAAATCCCAAGTGTACTACCTTCTCCTTGGCGTGTATAAAGGTCTCGATGAAGAAAGACGTAGACAGCCGGGCCGCGACCTCAGTGACCTCTGGCCGTAGCGTCATCAGCGACTGCGGCACTGAACTGCACATCTGGCCCATGAACCTGACAGAATACAATTTAAATTAATTTTAGATTCTACGTAGTAAACATAGTGTGAGGCGCTATCGATCTATAGTTCGTTTTTTTAGCATTAGAAAGAACTTGCAAGAAGGTAAGCGATCTTGACATGTCTTTTAATTGAAAAACGCTTTTTAAAAACCAAAAACTATTACTAATGAAAGCAGAAGAATATACATGAACGTATTAGATTCATAATTGTTACATATTTGCCGTACCTTATTTTTAAAATGTGTTTTTTAATTAAAAGACACGTCAAGATTGTTTACCTTTATTCTAATGCTAAAAAAACGAGGTATAATAAGACTTGGAGGAAGAAGAATTCAGAGTCTTCATTCCCCAGAAACTGATAGACGTAACGTAATAAACGGCAAAACATACTAAAATAATTATACGGTTTAACTCACGTGTTTTAGGGTGGTATTCCACCTGTCCACATTCACATTCATTGTCTGTTACATTTTGCTTTAATGCGAGAGTGAGACGCACTGACATTGGATAAAGAATTTGGATAGGTGGAATATCACCCTTAGTTATCTAAGGCCCACTTGCACCATCCCACTAACCCGGGGTTAACCGGTTAAACCGTTAAGCTAGTGTCAAATTGTACTGATAACCATGGTGACACGCCAGGTTTAACCTGTTAACCCCGGGTTAGTGAATGGTGCAAGTGGCCCTTAGTGTTAGTGTGACTCATGATAGTTTAAATTCGATTTTGGGAAAACAATCTAATGTATCTTTAAATATGAAGAAAACGTACGTGAAATACGCGTGCTGGAAAATGTTCTTGTCGTGCAGAAAATGCATGTTGTCGTCCCATATCCATTTGAGTAAGTCTGGGGGTAGTTTGACGCTGGGCGTCGCGTCGCTTCGCCGCTCCACCGTCTGCGGTGACTCGCCCGCTGTCGACGACTGTCACAAATAATAATGATAATGTATTTAAGCTGAAAGTAACAGTATTTCTGAGACAATATGAAACACTAGGCAACCAATCGTTAAAGAAATCGTTTGGAAGCAAAAGCGTTGCGGAACAAAGAAAATTTATCCATATATCTTTCCTGCCTGGCTCTCCTATTGGCCTATTAAATCGTCTTTAACTCGGTCGGTAATTTGAAAACGTTGACCCGGCTTTAGCCGTCTAACATTCTTCTTCTTCTTCTTCTGCTCATACATATCATATCATATCAGCATATTCGCGTCCACTGCTGAATATACGCCTCTTTCATGGATTTCCATGTTGTTCTGTATGCGGTGGTTCTATGCCAGGTCGGCTGCCGTCTTTCTAATATCATCCGACCATCTGGTTCGTGGTTTAACACTAAAACCTCTAACATTAAAACCAAACAACATTCTATGAACATCAGTCTTATCACACATTCAGTATTGCAAAAAAGAACTAACGAACCAAAATGAACTCTAAGTTCATTGTAATAAAACGCGTAATACCTGCTGCGAGCCGCATTCAGACCCACGCTGGCTTGAGAAGACCATACATTTATCCGTTATGGAGCTATTCAAACTAAACCGAACTCTATAATCATAGTAATAAAGTGCTAAATACCTGTGCCTCTTCCTGCGGGCCGCATTCGGACCCGCGCTGGCTCCGCGGCGGACTCAGCTCGTAGAACAACATGTACGCGCTGTTCGTCTTCTCGAATGAGAAATCCATGAATTTGTCCGTCACGGAGTCGTAGGTTTTACTCTGAAATGAGAATAGAGAATTAGGGAAATTGTTCCGTAGTGATGTCTGTCACCGATATCATTTTTAGATATCCAAGATGGCGGGGATAAGGTTCCAAGAGGCCATGAAATCGTTCAGAAAATCGATATGGAAGTATTTTTCAATTTAAATGTTTCCGGAGATGTGGATATTTGTTGTATGACTCTGGATTAATTGGTTATGATTTCGTAAAACCAAGTTCAGGATATCGAATAAAAAGGATCTCAATTTTTCGGGATCTTTGATTTCTATTTTATGTACACCCAGAACACAAACAGAAAGCCAAGCCGTCAGCCAAAAATCAGGGAATACAGGTTTCCCTGATTTCTTGAAGACAGAATCTGATGATAGGATTCCAGGCATACATTCGTGTATTTTCCCTTGGAGAGTAACTTTGTTGATGTGGGATTACTGATGAAGACCGTAAAAGTGGTTACCGTCATCTCCCCGCCGAAGCACTCGGCGGCGATGTGCGCCGGGTCGAAGGGCTTGACCTCGGCGTCGTTGAAGAGCAGCCAGCGGTCGTGGTGCGCGTGCTGCCGGTCGCGGATGAACGAGTAGTAGTGCCCGCCGTCCGCCGTGCCCGTGTGCACTGTCACGCCTATTAGCTCGTACCTGGTAAACAAGCACGTATCAGTATACTGTATAGGCCCCGTGCATGAACTATAGGGTGCAGCATAGAAGACGTCAGATTTTTGGCCCTAGGCACAGAATAAGTAATAGTACTAGGTACAGAAGACTCACTCTCTAACAAAACGCGTCTGTCACGATCAGCACAGATATGGCCGCTAGGTGGCGACAGCGCTACGCGCCAGGCGGCTTATGGCAAACCCCAAAATTGGGGTCGAACGGATGTACTTTTAGCTACCTGTAGCAAAGCGACGAAATCGCGGAGTGAGCCACGCCTGCCTAGACGTAAATGTGTCGTTTATGCTTCCGATGCAGCCCACAAGATGGCAGAACCTACTATACACAAGGAAACGAGAACGGTAAATGGTAGCACTTGCTTTGGCAATGTACATGTGGACATATGTTTCTGATTTAGGCCACAAGATGGCAGACCCTCCAATGTGCACGGTCCCTATAGGAAATAGAACTAGCGCCTTATTAACTACATTATCGGTACACGGTAAATTATGATACAACTACACAGCCCTTTTATAGTGTAGCCACATTCTGCAGTGCTTCAATGTAGGGCATCTCAAGCTAAGTCATTCAATTTCAGTCAACACTGCTAAATACAGATAAATAAACAGCGTCGCATTGGACCGTGAAAAAACGAAGAGAATAAATGTCGACATCAGAGGAATCAGAAGCGCCAAGCATTTTGACGAGACATATTACAGCGTAGCGTAGTTTGTTATATCCACGGCCGGTGCTAAATTCCCCAAAGCTCCAACAAGCGTCTAACTAAACCAAAATACCGTAAAACGGGGTGAATAGACACGATTTTCAACTTCAAGGACGATTTTCACCAATAATCCAAATGATAAAAGTAAAAATGTAGACATCATGTTATGAGTCTTGGTTAGTTCTTCAATTTTGCATTTGTGAAATCAATTTTGACCCACCCAATTCAGAGAAAATCAAAGAAAACTGCCTGTTTTCTCCATATCCTTAAAACGGGGTCGATAGACACACGAAAGGGGTGAATAGAAATATGAAGTTTTAGCTGTCATAGGCATCGAATTTGGTCATTATTATGTTGATACTCTATTGGCAAATAGTATATATATCTGTTAAACAGTTATTTGATACAAAAATATTTTTTCGTGCCTTTTAACCCCCAAGGCGTGTTGTTTCACCCCTTTGTGGTATCTAATCACCCCCTATGACGTAACTATTCACCCCCTATGACGTAACTATTCACCCCATATGCATGTCCACTGACCCCTTTTTCACGTAAAAGTGCTTGTTGATAGTTTTTTTGCAAATAATGCTTAATTATAGAGAAAATTGGTGATATTATTTATTATTTAGGTACTACAGATACTATATTACCAGGTTAGCTAAATTCAACTACGTTAATGTCACTACATTTACCGCTAGAACAAAGTTTAGACAGGCTTTATTTCTTACCTCGGTGAGGCCTTCTTTTAGAGTCAAAAAAATCTAACTTTTAGGCAGTTTGATTAACTTCTTTTGGTATCAATGTAGAGAGTAAATAGTCTACTATACGCGTTTTCCAAAAATCTGATTTTAGAGATGTACGTTTTAAAATATAACAATTTGAAAGAAAAAGTTCAACATTTCTCTATTCACCCCGCGATTTCTGTTGACCCCGTTTTACGGTATACTTGAAAGCTTTGTAAATTTCTAAAATAATTCCGAATTGGGACTGGGCTGGTCATGTCTGTCGTATGCCGAGTGAGCTATGGGCCAAGATTACCACAGAGTGGCAGCCCAGCTCAAAACGGGGATTTGGCAGACCACGTCGGCGATGGCGAGACGAGCTAGACTCCTTTTTAAAAGAATGGCCGAAGACTGCTCAAAACCGGGAAGAATGGAAAAAACGGGGGGAGGCCTTTGCCCAGCAGTGGGACGACACAACAGGCTCTCAATAATAATAATAATTCCGAGAAGCAATTATATTAACTTACTCGTGATGGTCTTCTGTTTCCAAGTTATCTTCAGGCTCTGTGCTAGGACTACTGTCACCTTCCTTTTTCATGTCCGCAGATTTCCTTTTCTCTTCTGAAAATGTAATAAGAACAAAGCTTAAAAACCGAACAAGTGCGAGTCGGACTCGCCCACCGAGGGTTCCGTACTTTTTTGTATTGTTTTTATAACGGCAACCGAAATACATAATCTGTGAAAAATTCAACTGTCTAGCTATCACGGCTCATGAGATACAGCCTGGTGACAGACGGACGGACTTATGCGGCTCATCATCATCAACCATGTCGGAATGCACGAAGGTTGATATTGGGTTGTAGCCGCGCGCGTCAGACTTTGGCGGTCAAAAGACACTCTAAAGATTGAAACTTGTTACACGATTCAGAACCCTGTATCCATGGAACAAGGTCGCAACTTGTCTATAGTTCGTTTTTTTTAGCATTAGAAATAAGGTAAACAATATTGACGTTTTAAAAATAAGTCACGGCAAATATGTAACAATTATGAATCTAATACGATCATTTATATTCTTTTGCTTTCATAAGTAATAGTTACTGATTATTAAAAAGCGTTTTTCAATTAACCGATTCGGTGCTGATGTCACGCCTGCCGTGTCATCAATTTTTTTACGTGTGGCGTATGACACGAGAGTGTCATCATATTCTATGGCGCATGGCATGGCTGCCGTGTCATGAAGTGATTGTTCCGCGCCACAGCCAAACGTTTTCGAAAATGGAACACGCAACGAATCGGTTAAAAGACATGTCAAGATCGCTTACCTTCTTTCTAATGCTAAAAAAACGAACTATAAGTCTTACCTTGGTACTGTGCCGGCATGAGATGCTTCTCGACGTATCCGGACATGTCCAGCCGCATGGGGAAGGAGAAGTGAGTGTTGACCTTCTCCTTGAGCATGGTCAACATGTTGAACGTGTACCGCATCGTGTTGAAGCAGAGGATGCGGGGGAGTTTTTTGAAGCAGGCCCTGTAACAAGTGACACAATGTTAGAGATCCTTAACTCTTTACGCCGTCTTCTTCTTCTTCGTTACACTCTTGACAGAGTCGTGGCCATTATGTAGGCTTTTGAGCGACTTGTTTAACGACACGTCGCTATTCCTCCCGTAGAGCTGCTTTCCGTGAGCATTCGCTTACTGTGGCCGACACACTGGCTTCGATTTGGTCGGTCCATCTCATTGGCGATTTTCCTCTAGCCCTGTCACCTCTTTACGCCGTACTTGACGGTAATTAACCAAGGTTCCGACGGTCCATTTGGCGGCAAAACAACTAGACAATCGAAAACTAGCAAGGTCTCTTTCGAAAACTGGCGACATAAAGATTGTAGCGGAAAGGCAGCCTAAATAAAATAATTTATTTAGTCACATATATCATCGAATGACAAGGCATGTCCATGTTGTGCAAACTCTGAAAACAGCTCACCCCCAACGAGCTCTGCTTATAAGGCTAAAGACTGACCGTTTTTCAGCTCGCACTTTAGCCGCGCACTGCGAGCACGTGTAGCAGTTGTCTCCCTCTAGCGTGTCCTTGACCGTGACCTCGTCGAGGCTCTGGTGCAGGTTGCGCATGTCGGCTACTTGGCAACGCACTGTGTAGAACTCTTCTAGAGATACCTATACACAATCTAAGGTAAAAGTAATCGTCTAAAGACTGACCGTTTCTCAGCTCGCACTTTAGCCGCGCACTGCGAGCACGTGTAGCAGTTGTCTCCCTCTAGCGTGTCCTTGACCGTGACTTCGTCGAGGCTCTGGTGCAGGTTGCGCATGTCGGCTACTTGGCAACGCACTGTGTAGAACTCTTCTAGAGTCCGGGACACGTGGGGGCAGTCCTGCGAAAAATTAAGAAGTTTAAGGGTCGGTTGCACCAAACTGTTCGTATCGTTAAAGAGTTCGCTAAATTTTTGTGTATGGAAAGTTTCATAGTAAAGCGCCGGGGCGCGCCGGCTGACGTTGATCAGTCTGTCAAATGTGGTTGGTGCAACTGGCCCTAAATAAGAATAAAACACTTTGTAGTTTAGGAGCGTATAAGGATCAGACAAAAACTTATTAGGGTAATTCACCAGTAACTGGCCACCTGTTAGTAGCTGGCCACCCTAAACTAAAAATGAATTCTATTCACCTATAAACAGAATTCATAATAGTATAAGGTTTCAATAACTGGCCAGCCTTTAATAACTGGCCACCTTACACTAAAATGAATTCTGTTTATAGGTGAATAGAATTCATTTTTAGTTTAGGGTGGCCAGTTACTAACAGGTGGCTAGTTACTGCCGAATTACCCTAAATGGAAAACATTTCGTTTTACTAATGGTAAAAAAATCTACTTCTTTGTCGTACGATATTTTGAGTTATTACTTTTAAAATTCAGAAATACTTTATTGAAAACCGAAATTCTTTATATTTGAGCGAGGAAGCAGCCAGCTTTAAGATCGCAGGTGACGTCTGGTATCCTTTTGGATAATTACTTTAATAGCGAATTCTGAAACAACCAAAATAAAAGAACTATTTCTTACAAATATCACAATAACTCACCAATGAAACGACATTATTGCTCAGCACGCCGCAGAACAGCGTCTTCACCAGCCTCTTCAGCTCGGGCGTCATCTCCTCCAGCTTGGAGACGAGGTCGATGAAGAACTCCGCCATGTCCTTCTGTTCCCCGGTGTTCAGGGGCTGGTGGTCCATCTGGTACACCTTGCAGAACAATAACTCACCAATGAAACAACATTATTGCTCAGCACGCCGCAGAACAGCGTCTTCACCAGCCTCTTCAGCTCGGGCGTCATCTCCTCCAGCTTGGAGACGAGGTCGATGAAGAACTCCGCCATGTCCTTCTGTTCCCCGGTGTTCAGGGGCTGGTGGTCCATCTGGTACACCTTGCAGAAGCTGCGGGGGTTGTAGGCTTTTCGTTCACTTTCCTGATAAAGAAAACACAAAATCTCGTGAAGATAATGACGATCTGAGTATTAGAAATCAGGACACTGTCCCTACACTCCTGTGTACATATTTATCAATCGAATGATTATCATCATCTTCCTCGCGTGATCCCGGCTTTTTGCCACGGCTCGTAGGAGTCTGGGGTCCGCTTGGCAATTAATTCCAAGAATTGGCGTAGGCACTAGTTTTTACGAAAGCGACTGCCATCTGACCTTCCAACCCAGCGGGGAAACTAGGCCTTTTTGGGATTAGTCCGGTTTTCTCACGATGTTTTCCTGAATCGAAAATAGACTGGTATAATATCAAATTATATTTCGTACATAAGTTCCGAAAAACTCATTGGTACGACGTTTGAACCCGTGATCCCCGGATTGAAAGTCGCACGCTCTTACCGCTAGGCCACCAGCGCTTCTAACCATCGGATGATTATTATTGATAATATTTATTGTAAAAATTCTTTTCAGGTTTAAGCAGTGTCCTTTTGTGTCGTAAGAATTGAGATGCGTAGAAAATGCTTCATCACAAAATACCAGGATAATTTAGGATTGGTCAATCAATTGCTAATTACCATAAGGTAAGCGAACATCCTCTGCATCTCGTGCAGCGTGGCGCCGTGCCGGCTGTGCGCGGGATCGGCGCGCAGCACGGCGGCCCTCGCCTGCGGCATCATGTACAGGTGCTGCATGCACGACGCCATGTAGCACGTGGCCCCGAGGTTCGTGAGCCCGACGTAGCCGCATTCCGAGCGGGACTCTTCCGCCGGCCAGTAGTCCCAGGGATACGAGGATTGTGGACCTGAAAAATGATCTTAAATATAACAACATGTATGTGGGGAAACTCCCTCATATCGAGCTTTGTGTCAATGAAGTCTTATGAAACGAGGTACTTAAATAATTTAAACTAACTATTAGCTATTTTGACCGAAACGACCTGACCACCACCACCAAACCAGGTTTAGACCAAGTTTTGACCAGGGATCGTTGGTGCGACATGGTGGAGGCTGATCTGCGCGAACTTCCAGTCAACAATTGGTCAACAGGTACAGGTATCAACATATTCGAATGGCGATGTGCCGATTGCCAATTCTGCAACAAGCTTTCTACTTGCACAAGTTTCTACAAATTTCCGGCACTAAAAGGATAAAAAATGCATTAGAGCAGGGTGCTCCAAACTACGACCCGCGGTCTGAATTAGAGTTTTGAGCCCTTGCTTGCGAGAGCCGAAGGCGTGGCCCTGGTCCTCGTGACAAAAAGTTTAGAGATCACTACTTATACAGATAAATGTTTTGTGTAAGGGTGGTATTCCATCTGTCGAACGTCATTACGTCTCACTCTCTCATTAAGCAAAATGTGGAACAAAATACCACCCTAAGCAGGCATGGGTCACTCCGCGATTTCGTCGCTTTGCTACAGGTAGCTAAAAGTACATCCGAATGGACCCCAATTTTGGGGAAAGCCATAAGCCGCGCGTGGCGCTGTCGCCACCTAGCGGCCATATCTGTGCTGATCGTAACAGACGCGTTTTGTTAGAGAGTGAGTCTTCTGTACCTAGTACTATTATTTATTCTGTGCCCTAAGCTAAGCTTGTATAAGATGTAACTCACCAGGTTTATGATGCTCCATCAACTTGTTATGCAGCACCATGTAGTTGTCGGGCGCGCCGCGCACCAGCTCCACCAGGAGATCATAGGCCGCGGAGCGCGACTTTTGAGACTTGCACTTCGGCAGGTTGCGGTGCTCCGGATTGGGCACGTCGAACAGAAACGAGAACACCTGCAGACACAATTTTGTGTTAATTGCGATGTTTAATTCAACCTAAAGAATAGAATAGAATAGAATAGAATGTTTTTATTCGTGACAAAACTTAATAGATAAAACAACAGGTAATACTACCACGGTCACGAAATGGTCCCGACTCAGCAGGTGCTAGCCTAAAGTAATAATAACTTAAAATTTAATCCATCCTATATTGGTGACAGTTATTTTATCACGCGGATAAAGCCATCCACAATACGCCTGCAAGAACGACCTGAAGTGAGGACATTGATCGCTCTCCCGTAATTGACCATAAAAACCGTCGACTGCGAGCGCGGCTCGATTCTTTTCTCATATCATTTGACATGTTAAAAAGAATGTCTAATAGTAAGCTCTTACCATTTCTAACGTCCTAGTACCCTGCTCGGAAGTCTTGAATCTCAACGGATGCTTGAGCAAATGTGTTAGTAGACTGAGTTGTCCATAGAGACCGTCGTCGGGCGTACAAGGCTCTGTCCTCTTCTCTATGATTTCCCGTTTCTCGAGGGACGAGCGGATTTGTTCGCACAACTCGTTCAAGTCCGGCGCGCCGCTGTCTTCGGATGTCGCGCCTTCTGCAATTAAATTTTTAGGATTTATTTTTTTACTTAAAAATAATTTATTTACATACAATATATATATACAGTGGTACTACTAAACGAAATTAATAACTAGCTTAAATCTAAAATAGGCCCCTGAGGCATTGTACCAACTATGCTGGCGGCATTTCCCCACTCTATCGCAATGCTGATACGTTGTGCGAGGTAGCCGCCAGCTCTTCGGTCAACAGTTACGTCAACCAGACGCTTCGCGATTTCTGTGAACAGCTTATGCGCGCTGGGACCCCATGGACATAGAGTTTCAACTCCATAAGTTCAATTGTTAGGATTAATTTTTTAAATTAAAATAAGTATAAGAACACTTAGGTTAACCCTTTTCCAGGCATAGTGCACCTAACGACCACATGCCAATAGAATTTCAACTTTAGGAGTCCAATATAAGGTTCATATTCGATTTGACTTTCGCGAAAAGTGACTTTTCATTAAATTAATCATTAAAGCTGCATTAATTTTATTATATTTGTTTTTTTTGAAAACCTTGTATTTTGGTGCGGCCTGGAAAAGGGTTAAGGCATACCTACAATACATTTAGCAGTGGACGAGAGTAGGCTGATGATGATGATGATGTTGATGATAATACCTTTTAGGCATTACAAAATCAACTAGCCGCTATTCATAAACGCGCTACAGGCCTCAATTAGCTAATAATCGTTTGTCTTTATCCGTCATTTAGACTTATGTATTTGTAAGAAAGGGAAAAAACAAAATTCAACTAAATCAGGCCCGTAAATATTTATGTAGAAGTGGGTAAGAAGATAGCTAAGAAAAAGTACAGCTTGGCAAAAACGAGTAGAAATTAAAAGGTGGCAACACTGTAGTGTCGTCCCGTTTTCTTATATGTATTGGTTTGAAAGGGACAACACTACAGTGTTGCCACTTTTTAATTTCTACTCTTTTTTGCCAAGCTGTACAGTAAGTATACAAACCTTTGAAAAAGTCCTCAGGAAGCCCGTCAATCAACCTGCACACCAGCCAGAAGTAGTCCCGACACGCGGGCCCATACGGCTCCTTGCCTTCTTCTGTGTGATGATGAACCACCTACGAAAAGTAACAACATGATTGTAGAATAATAAGCGGTCGGCAACAAGCGGCCCGCAGGCCGCATGCGGCCCGCCGACCTCTCACTTGCGGCCCGCGAGCCCCCCTGGCTATTTTGTATGTAATATTGTCAAACAACAATGTCTGATATCAAAATGGGATCAAAATGATAGTCAAGGGCATACATTGAATCCTGAGCGTAATGAGGGATGCAAGTGTTAAAGCCCAAGACGAAATAATTTTGATACCGTGTGACACATACTGCTTTTGATATCAACTATAAGGAAATTGTTATGTTCCAAAATACATATGTAAGTATTATTTCACCAAAAAAAATAGATAAAAACATAGTTCCAAACCAACATAGAGAAAAAAAATAGTGTCCTAGAACAGAAAAGTATAACTCTGATCCCTCTTAGCAGGGAAGAAAAGTGCCACTTTGATCCCTCCTAGCGGGGATGAAAGAGCCCTTTTTCGAATAGGTGATGTGAAAAAATGATAGTTACGTCGACATGTTGTTGCTGATGCTGGTGGCGCATGTCGGCGGCGCGGGGCAGATGCTCGAGCAGCAGCTGCAGTAGCGGCGCCAGCACCGCCACCTCCCCGCGCGAGCACAGCCGGTAGAGGGCGCCGCCGGCTTCGCGGCGAACCTGCACGCGATATTGAACCATTAAGCAGTGGGAATAAAGTTGATATCAAATCGATTTAAGGGCCGCCATACACGGACTGCATTAAGCAGTCAGTGCCAACAGCTTCAAGCGGTCGCCGTTGGGTGATCTGCAGTTTCAATACAAAATAGTCATTCGCAATACACGAACCGCTCAAGCAGTTGCAACTGCTTCGGGCGGTTGGCTGCGCAGTGAAATTTCATCATGCGGTCAAGCTGCAAAAGCAGTCCGTGTATGTTGATCACTGGGTTACTGCTCGAGCAGTCCGTGTATGGCGGCTCTAAGTTTTATTTAAAAAAAATATGGTTGTCTGTAAAATCGGTTTACGGACGATAATTTTGCGTGATAACGTTATAAGAAAACATTGCCATTACATTACGTAACGTTATCATGGAGATCCGTCCACAACATTACCACGGAGATCTGTCCACAACGTTACACTTTTTCGTGCATGCTACCAGTGTTCATCAATTTATAAGACGTTATCACGTCAAAAGTAAATTGTAGACGGCATTTTATAACGCGATGTCTGAAATTAGCTTAACCCTTATCAGCTAAAGTCCGAACCTAGTACGTCGCCATGGCCTTTAAGACCTTTCGTTAACGTTCATAATCATCACGTCAGTGGTTTTGGGTTGATCTTTCGAAGCATAAGAGGATAATTTTGGCTGTCGTTCATCTCCCCGCTTATGCTCACTTAGCAACAGTATCCAGGCAAGCCTGCACCTAACCAAATCTCTTCTTCTTAGGGCCACTTGCACTTGCGCCGTTCAACTAACCCTGGTTAACCGGTTAAACCTGTAGTTACCTTGGTTACCAGTACAATTTGACACTGGGTTAACGGTTAACCCCGGTTTAGTGGTATGGTGCAAGCGGCCCTTAGTCGTTATACTCTTTGCAGTGTCGTGGTCGACTGCTGACATCAGGCACAGATGTTGCTTGCCGTACGATTTCACGCCATTTTCCGCCGTTGGATGTCATTCTGGCAAATGCGTTCAGGGGTCTTTCCATGGCAGATTTAATTTGATCAGTCCATCGCATAGGTCGACCGAGGTATCGAGGGGCGGATGTGGTGGACGCTGATCTCCGCGAGCTACGGGTCGAGAACTGGCGAGAAACGGCACAGGACCGGGATCAGTGGCGAGCAGCAGCAGAGCGTGTTGGAGGCCAGGGGCGTAGCTAGAGGATATGGCGCCCGGGGCAGACACCAAATTTGCGCCCCCTCCCCCCCCCCCCAAACGAAATGAACGTAAGGTGGCCACTGACAAGCCTTCCAACAGTCCAAATAGCGTGGCTGCAATCCAAAATCGGTCCGTGAATGTCAAAAACGTACAATGTTTAATATTAGGATGCCGTCCATTTGGATGAATCCATTGTAACGGCATCCATTTGGAAGGCTCGTCAGTGGCCTGCTTAACGAAAGGAAAGGGTTATTTTTTGCTTTAATAAGTATACTTTTAATGTAGACAAATACAGTGTTAGGTACCTATGTTTTTTTAGTACATCGGTGGCCAACAAGCTTACGACCCACCTGATGGTAAGCGGTCACCGCATCCTATGGACGTCTACACTCCAGGGGTGTTACATGCGCGTTGCCGACCGTTTTAAAACTTATAAACTTCTTTTTTGGAGATCTCTATTCATAGGTACAGCGTGGCTTTGGACTGATTTGAAGGACCCAAGGTGGCATCCAGGTGCTCCTGTCCAAAGGTGACAGCAGTACTCAATATATGGGATCAGTCTACCCCAGAGTAAAGTATGGCGGTGGCCTCCCTTTATTGAGCACACAGAGTTTTTTTTTGATACGAGCGCACGTCACTGATGGAGATGTCAACACCGATCGAGGCTCCCAATTAGGGTTTGCACGACGGATCTGAAATGTATGAGAAGATTCGTGGATCCGGATCCAGATCCGGATAATTTCATACATTTCGGATCCGGATTGCAAACCTCACTCCCAATACTCCCTGACATGGGAAGGGTTGTGCCTTGAAAAATGAGGTTTTCTTAGCGGTAAACGCGCAAATTTGAGTCATGGTAGAATTGAATCGGATTAAATTGTCCTGATCCCACACCGAAACTCTGGATAGAATGCCTCGATACCTGACACAGTTATTTCTACTATTATTTTATGGGGTCACTTCCCCATCGCTATTTCAGTTCAGTCCAGTTCAGTTATCAGTGCAAATACCACGAACAATTATTAGAAGGCAGAAAAGCAAAGCAAAGCTTCACTCCAGAATTTCTTAACAAAAGTTTTAAGTCTCGAAAACTACGAAAAATCGGCTAACATCTGGTACATGGGGTATATTCTGATAACCCACGAAAGGATTCTAAAAAAAAATTATGGGCGTCAAGGTTTGGACCAGCCTGTAGGTTATACAGGATGGCTAAAAAATAACTGCATTTTCGTTGCCAGGCAGGTTTTTGGATTATACTGAGCAACTTTTACTATTAGTCCAACCCCTAAGTCGCGAAAAAAAATTGGCTGTTTCCTACATTTTGGCTGGTCCATTTTCTATGGGAGGGTAAACTTTTTTTTCGCGATTTCGGGGTTAGTCCCGTAGTAAAAGTTGCTCAGTCCCAAAACCCAAAACCTCCCTGGCAACGGGAATTTAGTTATTTTTTAGCCATCCTTGTATAGTACTGTCGTCCGCATATCGATGAATGTCGTCGATAGACAACATGTCACAGATATGCAGCAGCTATTGAAGCAGCCGGCCTAGCCGAGGTTACAATCGCTATCGCTTAGACAACGAAAAGCATTATGTCTCTCTATCACTCTTCCTTATTAGTGTGACAGTGACAGTTGCGTTTCGATCGCTACAGAGCGTAAGCGATTGGCATCTTGGCTACGCGGCCAGGTTCCGTCTACTACGGCTCATATGCGCCTGCCGGACAAAGGGCTAGCGATCCATTTGCATAGGTAGTCTCTTGGAGAGTCCATAAGATGGTAACTTCGACCGGAGACCCCTAACGGAAAAGACGCGCTAACACGGGACACAACTCTGAAGCACTCGGCCCGCTCGCCTTATAAAACGAAAGCATAGCAACTCCCGCCTTGATGGAAGTTTCTTGCATAGAGTATTCGCTGATGGTGGGCGGTAGGGCGCTACCGTCGTCTGTCAAGGTCGAGTTCGAGGCAAAAAGAGTAAGAGTAAAAGATCGGCTTTCTCTTTTGCGCTGTGGGCCAGAATACCATCCGCATTTCACACTTCACAGTGGTGGTAAATATGACTGACAAAAGTTTCCCTGCTGCCTTTTAGCAAGGCGGAGAGGTACAGGTCTTTTGCTCATTTTGGCGCCCCCCCTTGGACGGCGCCCGGGGCACGTGCCCCCTCCAACCCCCCCCTAGTTACGCCTCTGTTGGAGGCCAAGACACACTTTGGGTCGCTGCGCCAGAGGAGTAAGTAAGTAAGTCCATCGCATAGGTGGCCTTTTACGCGGTCTTGTTGCGTTTGCTCTACCCTGCACCACTAGACGCTCTATGGTCGTTGTTTCGTCTCCACCACACCTACTTTGTGATAGTCTGAGACAATATGTTGTACGTTAATTTACGGCTAACGCAACGGCGGTTGGAAGGGGTAGACCTCGGCGGACTTTCTCTGATCAGATCGGGGAAATCCTGAAGAAAGGCCAGGTCAAGAGCACCCTAAACCGGCGAGCGTGTATGAGGAATGTTATGAATGTGAAGGAAGCGAAAGTGGTATGTCAGGATCGTAGCAAGTGGAAATCCGTGGTCTCTGCCTCCGGAAAATAGGCGTGATTATATGTATGTAATTTGCGGCTATAGCTTACGGCTGGGTCGGCGTCGTCGAGCAGCAGGCGCGGCGCGGCGCGGCGCAGCGACCAGGCCAGCGACACCGCGTCGCCGCCGCCGCGCGCCCACCACACGCACATACGCATCGCGTGTTGTACAACCTGGGATAAATTAAACGTCATAAATATTATTAATAAGAGCGGTATGGAAGAAAAAGACATGCTGCGCCGACCCCAAATGAATGGGATAAGGGCAAGCGAATGATGAAATATTATTAATAACGTCATATATATTAAAACTAGAAACACGCTCTCTCTCCTGACCGATTTCGGCCACAGCAACTGTGTGCAGCAATTTTTAACTCGTGTTATTAGAGAGCTGATTCACTCTCCCGTGCGCCCTTAGGTGGCTCGCGTGCCCTATCTTCTTGCTAAATACTCTAGCGCATTTTGGGCACGTCAGCACACCACCTATATAGTTGTAGGAAATTGAGGTTGGTGGCCGAGCCTTAAGCTCATCTCGTTTTTAACACAGAAACATAAATGAAGTTTATAAACGTATATTTATGAACGTAATCAACATACTGCAAATTATTTTTATTATTTCTTGAATCCACAGACAGCCGTATACTCCACTTCAGTAGTATAAACGCCGCACCTTTTGTTCAAGCGACTAACTTAATTCTAAAGTGAAAATTACCTGCGCTCGACCCCAGAACCCCGTTTTGTACGTGGTTGGTTCTTTTGACGTCGCCGCTTCGCACAGTATTGAAATCAGTCTTTCTGTTGTCTCCTCCACGCTCATTAATGATAATAATGACTGAAACATACATCATTGTTATTCTACAATTTAATACATAAGCGATAGTAAATATGAATAAAAAGTTTATGGCAAATATTTCATTTTTGGTACAAGCTTTTATCACTGACTGTACTTTGCTTACGACGGACAACTAATTCTCATCGAGACAATTCTAAAAACCCGTAACACAATTAGGTTGCGTTGTTTCATCACAGAGTTCCTATGGCCACCTCCTGTCTCCATCATCAGATCAGCTCGATGGTACCATAACACAGACAGACAGACAGACAACGGTCAGGTGAAAGTAAATAAAAGCTTGTAATAAGAAGCAGAAACATTCAATATTAGTTGGGTAAATGATTTAGATTGTCAAATGCAACTAAGTTTAGTAACCCTTTTCCAGACAGTACGATTTATCGACCCCATACGCGCCTATAGAATTTCAACTTTATTATTCGGATTTAAGGTTCAAATTAGATTGCACTTTGGGGAAATACAACTTGTCTTTGAATTAATCATCAAAGCTGGATTAATATGCTGGACGAATTTTTTTTTTAATTTTTTGGTAATACCTAGTGATTGCAATCCGGATTATTCGAAGTTCAAAAATCCGGATTTCGGAGCGTTTAAAAATCCGTTTTAAAATCCGGATTTTGAAAAGAAAAAACCGGTTTTTCGGATTTTTTCCCACCAGTACTAATTTGCTCAAAATTAATGCTAATGCGAAATAAAAAGCGGTGCACATGAAGCGGTAACGCGGGAGAGCTATTGCCAGCCGGGCATTGCGCGTCGCGCACTCGTTCGCACCTGTATGCTTGCCCCGCGTCCGCCGCCCCTGCCGCCCGCTACCCGCCAAGTCACTGTCATCTGCACCATGGCCGCGACATCGACTCCGACTTCTCCTCTTTTCTCGGTGGCTTCCACGAGTGCAATGACAACTGTTAATGGTAAACTACAGAAACAAAACCAACGAGAGCTAAGTTTTAAAGAGCAATTAAATCAGCAGCTGTCTTTGCTCGACCAAAATAATACAGGAGTTGCCCAGATTGCCTCACCAGATGCCCCGGATTAGCTACTCTAATCCACATAGAGCACGAAGGCGATTCCATTGCAAAGAGGCGTAAGGCAGGGAGACGTTATCTCTCCGAAACTGTTTACTGCCGTAATGGAAGACGCCTTCAAGCTCCTGGAATGGCAAGGACTTGGCATCAACATCAACGGCGAATACATCACTCACGTTCGGTTTGCCGACGATATAGTAGTCATGGCAAAGTCGATGGAGGAACTCAGCATGATGCTCGATGACCTCAACCGAGTTTCACAACGGGTGGGCTTGAAAATGAACATGGACAAGACGAAACTTATGTCAAATGCCAATGTTATGCCCATCCCACTTTCTGTTGGGAACTCGGTACTCGAAGTTGTTGACTCGTACATCTACCTAGGACAAGTAGTCCAATTAGGTAGGTCCAACTTCGAGAAGGAGGTCAACCGCCGAATCCAATTCGGTTGGGCAGCGTTCGGGAAACTACGCAATGTCTTTTCGTCCGACATGCCTCAGTGCCTCAAGAGGAAAGTCTTTAATCAATGTGTGTTACCAGTGATGACTTACGGCTCCGAAACGTGGTCTTTCACTATCAGCCTCATCTCAAAATTCAAAGTCGCTCAACGAGCTATGGAGAGGGCTATGCTCGGAGTTTCTCTGCGTGATGGAATCAGAAATGAGGAGATCCGTAGACGAACTAAAGTCACCGACATAGCCTACCGGACAAGCTAAAGTGGCAATGGGCAGGCCACATTGCGCGCAGAGAAGATGGCCGATGGGGTCGAAAAGTGCTCGAGTGGAGACCACGGACGGACTAGCAAGCGGAGCGTAGGACGTCCACCCACAAGATGGACGGACGACCTTGTTAAGGCCGCCGGAAGACGCTGGATGCGGGTCGCTTACAACCGGTACGAATGGAGGTCCAAGGGCCTATGTTCAACAGTGGACGTCTTATGGTTGAGATGATGATGATGAATCCACATAGAAATGGCCGTCCACAAGGGCGGAGGAAAAATCGGTAGCATTTTATCCTCCGTATACAACCAGCTATTATCAATACCACCAACAAGTGTGGAATCGGAAAGAGAATTTCGGCAGCAGGAGTGTTCTGTAACCGTATGAGGACGAGGTTAAGTGACGAATCTCTTGATGCGATGATGTTTCTTTATTGGCGTAGCAGTGTACGCATTCTGTTTTTGTTATTTTTAATAAAAACAACTTAATTTGATTGTTTGTTTCACTTTGCTTTTATGCCAAATATTCCTTTCTTAAAATCCGGATTGAATCCGAACTTCGGATTTCGGTCAAACCAAAATCCGAAAATCCGGATTTGAAAAAATGTCACGGATTTGCAATCGCTAGTAATACCTTATAGATGGATAAGGCCTGGAAAAGGGTTAAAGCCTAGAAGAATCTCTTGCGCTATTAGGCTGCGCTACAATCGAGAGAAAAATCGATACTACAATGTATCAATGTATGTGAAAGAATAACAAACTTATTTACACAGATTCACCTGCTAGGCTAATTATTCTAAGAAATGAAATACAAAAATCATACCGGATGCAACTTAGGTGTCTGCGATGGATCCGAAGAAGGCAGCGTTCCAATCCGACATAGCAACTGCAACAACAACGCCAGGCAATCCTGCCTCCATTCGCTGTCATCACTCCTTTGTAACACACCTAAAAACATGTCACACATCAATCAAAATTGAACTTAAACCACCTAAGATTAAGGTACAGAATTGTTTGAAACTGACAAGCACGACTCACCCGACATCATAATGTCATATAACAACCTCAGCCCGCCTTTCTTAATGAACAAATCATTCCAATTTTCTACGTTAACTTTTTCTTCTTCAGTCTTCTCGCTTCCAGAAGGTTCTTTCGTAGGCGGACCATTATTATTAGAACTCAGCTTATCAATAATGTGTAGAGAGTACATGAGCTTCTGTGGACTGTTCGGGTCAAGCAATTCTGGTAGTTTGCTTTCTATTGGGTTCTGGAAGGCTTCTAGCAGAGTCGGGTTAAGTGGTACCGCTTGGAGTATGTCCCAGACCCGCCGGGACAAGAGTTGAGCTTTCGTGTGCGCTACTGAATCCTAACAAGAAATGGTAGATGGATTAGTATGCAAACGAGTTGATCACAGACGCTTACTAGAATGCTATAAACTTCCCTCTTTTAGAATGTAAAAAGAGTGAAGTTTATAAGTATATATTTATACTCGTAAGACCCAACATAGAAAGTTTTCCAATTTTGATTTGAACCTTGTTCTATAAGTAAATTGGAACCAATATCGTTTGTTTTAAAATGCAATGAAACAATAGAAAAGCTACTTTATCTGTTTCATGGAAGGGTCAAATAAGATTGCAACGAATATGTACATTTTAATGTACGTTTAGACTCACGAGATTAACCAGGCGTAAATACAAATGATTTGACAATTAATACAATTACATAGTAGACCATATGTCGTTGGAATAATGTTCAAAATAAATCTGTTTCTAAACTTGTCTATGTACTAACCCCGCTAGCGCCCGGCTCTCGCATGCGTCCCAGCGCCTGCATCAGCGTGAAGAGATGGTTGAAGTAGGCGGGGTCCAGTAGTAGCAGAGTGGGTAGACGAGTGCGCGCCGGCGCGGGCTGCGCTGACGGCCACTCAGCCCAGGCGGAGCGTGCGCCCACGCCCACTGACACGAACACCAGCTGGAAAAAGATTACTCGCTCATTAGGGCTGATTTAGACGGCGTGCGAACTCGCATGCGATTTTAGTTAGGCCTGCTGTCCACGGAAGCGTAGCTGCATAGACGCGAATTCGTCATTGTACGCTAGATGTACAAAACCGCACAATTCTGTCCACGGAGCGGCTGACGCGACGTTGCCGCTCCGTGGACAGAGTTGTGCGGTTTTGTATGTAGGCTGCAAGCAAGCGTACACCAAGCGTACAATGACGAATACGCGTCTATGCAGCTACGCTTCCGTGGACAGTAGGGCTTACATTGCGTACTGTTGGTTACGTCCAATTCAACCGACCGATCAAAGCCCGCAATGTAATGAAACTCGCGTACGAGTTCTCGCATCGTCTAAATGAGCCCTAAGGCGTATGGAAATCTGGCAAGCTAGGCGCCATTTGTACTCGTAGTGCAGTGTGCGTGCGGTTCGCAAATGGACCTTTGGAAGACTCTTTCTAATCAAAGGAATTGGAAAGAGACCTCGGCTAATATTATTAGTAACAAGTTAATATGCAATCGGCTCCTGATCTGGACGTGTCTATATTCGTATACAGTGGATGAATGCTGTCAATACAGAAAATAGAAGCAGCATTGGTTAATATTTTGTGGATACCACATAATAGAAAAAGACACAGACGAACAAACTTAAACGGGTAGGTTGAACGGAAAAACTTGGTGCCGTCCGTCGCCAGCGTCGTTACACCCTCCTCGCCTTGTATCTAAACATAATGGTAACTGACCTGGTTGTCCTTAAACCCCATGTCGTAAAGCGTCCTCTCGTCGTAGTCTATCGTCAGCTCCTGCCCCTGTGTGATCATACGGAGCGGGCCGTCCGTCGCCAGCGCCGTTACACCCTCCTCGCCTTGTATCTAAATAATAAAAATAGCGCTTGTAGCAAATTCAAAGTAAAAGTTTTCAATAATAGACTCAACATATAACACGGACGCAGAGTAGTAGCAACCCTAGACGACACTTCCTGTATAACCGCGTATTGAAACTTGAAAGTGTGGAAAGTGTGGCGGAATCCGTAATCAGTGCAAATTAAATAAATAAATGATTTTATTTTATTTCATATTTTTCATAATTGTGTATTTTTAGTTTTAAGATATATTTTATAAAAATATGTATGGTAGTTTTAAGGTATTTAATTATGCAATAGTTGCCTGAAAATAAAGATTATCATTTCATTTCATTTTAGATATGGACAAAACACAAATACAGGATTAAAATGTATACGTATCAGCAATAAGCTGCCTGTGCATTAATATATAACACATGTTTATCTGTGGTAGAGTTACCTGTCGCTCCCACCAGCAGTGAACGTGGGCACGTAGATGTGCGACAAGGTCGGAGTGGTGTAAGCTCAGCGACGCACGAGGCCCGGCGCCGGCCGGTTGTAAAGTAAGCCGGACCGTGCCGGCTCCGCCCGTGCCTTCCCAGGCTCCGGACTCCGCTAGCGCCCAGCGGCGGAGGTGATATGCATATCTAGGGCAAAAAACGACTGATTATAATCTGTTGCGAGGTCAATATCAAAGCATATCAGCCGCCTTTTCATTGGAAACATTACTGATGAAGTATCTATCTGGTTATGATGATATTTCTGGCTATTTGAGATCTGGCTCTCGAGAGCAATTTTTAACGACCAGAAATACCATGAAAATTTAGATAGATCGTCAAAAAGTTGTTCAATCAAATTAGGTATGTGTACTACATAATTATGTACTCTAATCGACGACGATTCGAAGTACATACCATGAACTCCTAACTAATTTTACTAAATGAATGAAAATGTGTATTACTGAAAATATTAGTTAGGAGTTCATGGTACATAGCAGTCGTAATAACCTGCACAAAATTATATCCTAAAATAGTAATCTGTGGCTAACATGTTTATCTAGTTCCTATAACCCCAAGCTAAGAAACAAGTATTTTAGAAACACACCTTCTTTTAAATGTATCCAAATGTGTTTTCAACAACAGCAGCGCCCTCTGCACACACTGCAACGCCGCATCCTCCGTCATATGCTCATAGATGTTCTGTTTATCCGGAACCTTCTCCGTCTCTGTCTTCTCTTCGCACGTCATGGACGGTATCGAGCTCTCGCCGTCCTGCTCTTTCACTATGAGCCTCTCGGCTGCGGAGGAGAGATGGAACATGCACTTGGAGACGAAGTCGTCCTCTTGTAGTAATTGCTGGCCCATGTAGTAGCTGTTCAGGTATTGAATGGCGCCCATGGAAACGTCTGGAACGAAGTTTAGAAGTTAGTTGACTGTAAACAAAAGAAATAGCAAATGCCACGTGTTGATGGACTATATCATCAGATGTTTTCGATGAAAGTACTTCAATATTTTTATTTCTCTTAATTTCCGCTACTGTTGGGCCATACAAGATTGTCCATCGTAGGCATAGTATTCTTTGCACTGGGTACATAAAGTAATATATATGTAAGTTTATTTAATTATAGTATGTATATGTAAGTTTATTTTCGTTAGTATGTATTATATATCGCTATTTTTTTATGTCTTAAGTTACCTATTCTGCGTTTTTTTTTGTTTAATGCCTGCACCTACTACTGTTTCTGTTTAGCCTGGTGGTTGACTGGTAGAGAATGCCTTTAGGCATTAAGTCCGCCATTTGTACTTTATTTGTTATATTGTGCAATAAAGATTAAAATAAATAAATAATAATAATAAGATCCGGCTGTGCCACGGTGCGGATCTGTGGACGCACTTGGCTTTCTATATAAAGAATATTTTTTGTTGCGTGCGATGCGGCCTTGTGGACGTCTACCTTTACTAGTAAATCTATAAAAATGTGAAGCTACTAAGAAAAAATCTTATAGTGTTGAGGTAGAAAATTTATTGTATAGTGTATGCGACGACAGAGTTGGGACATCGGAATAGCAGCATATTGACGAGTACTTATGATGTTTGTAATGAATTCAATGTCAGACGTGGGATCCTTAGATACCATCATGTTACGACAGTTATTATGTAGGCCCAATGATAATGCCAACTGGTACAGGAGCCATACACAGGTTACATACCGGTGCTGTTGGCGCGGAGAGCGATCTTCCACAGGTGGTCGATGGCGAGCGTGTGCGGGTGCGCGTCGCCGGTGCCGCCGGTGCCCAGCGCCATCCGCGCCAGGTTGCACAGCTGCTGGTACAGGCTGAGGCCCATGATGCTTATCGTCTGTTCAACAAAAACCAAACGTCACTTCATCTATAGGCCCCTTGCATGAACTATAGGGACCGTGCGCGTTGGAGGGTCTGCCTTGTGCATAGTAGGTTCTGCCATCTTATGGGCTGCATCGGAAGCATAAACGACACATTTACGCCTCGTGCCAAAAATCTGACGGCTCCTATTCCTAGTTGTAAATTGTTGTTCAATACAATTTTCGTGAGTCGCGACACTAAAGAATTCAAGTATCGACTGCGAAAATAATAGTCATTTTGGTACGTAAACTGATGTATGGATTGAGCACTATATTCTAACTATTTATACTTTCTCTATGGTAGTACCTCAGGGTCCAGGGTGGGCATCTTCTCGATGAAGAGGAACCGGAGCGCGTCGAGGCCCAGCGCGTGCTGCTCGGGCGACTTGGTGTGCGACAGCAGCCAGGAGTAGAGGCAGTCCGCGCACTCTGGTGTGCCGCGGACCACCAGGCACTGCCATAGCTCTTCTACTTGATCCACTGTTAACCTGTTAAGATAAAATAAAAGTTGATTGTGAACTGTGAACCGAATGAACTGATATGCAGGCAGACCACAATCATCGTCATCATATCAGCCAGAGGACGTCCACTGCTGGACATAGGCCTCCCCTAAAGAGTGCCACAATGACCGGTCTTGCGCCACCCGCATCCATCGGACTCCCGCGACCTTTACCAGGTCGTCACTCCACCTTGTGGGGGGTCTACCCACGCTGCACCTTTCGGTAAGCAGACAACAATGCGAAACACTTTTCGCTGCAAGAAATGTTTATATGTATAGTTTGCTTTTTTTTATTCACTGAATAAGTATATTTCTCTCTCTGCACCAATTGTAGATGTCTGTTTGGCCCTATGGTTGACTGGTAGAGAATGCCATTTGGCATTAAGTCCGCCATTTGTACATTTTTGTATATACTTTGTGCAATAAAGTTTAAATAAATAAATAAATAAAAATCCTGTAGAGGTATAACATATCTCAAATATCCCTTTTTCATATATGTGGGTCAGTTAATATCAGTATCAGTCAATACAAATATCCCTTCACCTTATTAAACAAAGTCCCCCGCCGCGTATGTCTGTTTGTGTATTTATATTTTGTTCGCGATAAACTCAAAAACTACTGAACAGATTTTCATGCGGTTTTCACCTATCAATAGTGATTCTTGAGGAAGGTTTAGGTGTATAATTTGTCAACCCGTGCGAAGCCGAGGCGAGTCGCTAGTCAGTATCTGTAGGGAAGCTGTCTTACCGGAAGTGCTGCGGCGACCCGACGGGCGAGAAGATGGCAGTGAGGAAGTGCAGTCGAACAGTAAGCTCTGTGATATGCGCGTAATGCGCCGCCTCGCCCGCGGCCCGCGGTTGGGACACGTAGTGACGCAGGTCTTCGAGAAATAACCGCATCATGCCGCGTTCGCGCTCTGCCCACATTACCACCTGGATAGAAAATGCCAGTTACTGCAACCTTTGTGCACATTGTAATAAGATTCAAAATAAATAGCAATAATTCCTATTATACGCTTGGAGACAACCATGTATAAAAGTGATACTGTGCGCTTCAGAACCATTTTTGCAAAATAAAACAGTGGTTTCATAACGTCTGTCAAACTTATTTTATTGGAAATACCTAATTTTAAATTTGTGTCATTTAGTAAAATATAAAGCTATTTTTTATTTGTGACGTTCCACAGTAAAAGGTACCTTATGGCGGCTGGCACTTACGGCAGATAGCGCCGCAATAATATTCAAGCGGCGTTAATAATAGCGTAAGCGCCAACCGCCATAAGGTATCTTACCCGTGGGACGTCACATTTAACAATACAATTCTAAGTTGTATGAATAAGGGGGTAATTCTTTACGTCATCTAGAATATTACCTGATGCATATCCATTCCGCGCAGTTGTTGAAATGATGAGAATAACTTCGGCAACAGACGAAGCGAGACTGCCACAGACCTGCGCGGGGCAAAATACAATTCGGTTACAATTTGTTTCCGAAATGTTAAAATGGCCGGCCAAAACCTGAATGTGATCGAGTGTTAAGTGACACTCAGCGAACTGATATACATGGAAGTATTCTGTCCGCTCAGTTATGACCCAACGTAAACTATTCGATTGTAGGCGGTGCTTACAAACTATTCGATTCGCAACATCAGTTCGTCCGAGATGACAGTCAGTGACGGATGGCCAAATTGATTTATAAAAACAACGTTTTTTTGTAATTAAAAATGTCTTCATGTGTCGTGAAGTGGTGCAGAAGTTATTTTAGTTCATACCAAGGATAGTGGAATCACTTTTCACTTGTAGTAAACAGATAACTTCAGTAAAATTTGGAATAAACATGACGATTTGTTTTCAATACTACCGTGCTAAGCTAAAACGTAACAACTGCATACGACTTTTATAACAACATACGACTTTTTAAATTGCGAGGATAATAGGGATGGTGTTATGCCAAATGAAGTAGACTATTTTATTAACTTGTACTTGGTTTAGGTATTTTCTATATAATTATAAATGTAGTAGGTAATGAATTCTTTCTTACAGATTTGTATTTTCCTTTTTTATTTCATGAGACGGAGCTGTAAAAAAACTACCTCATTCTTTCAAATTCATAATCAAATTTGATATTATCATTTTACATTACTTTCCATTCAGATTCCCACAAGATGCTATTCGCAGAGAACTATGGAAAAAAGCTGTCCAATTATAGAGACATGAAATTAAGTGGATGCTGGAAAGATATCTAGAATATGTTCTATTCATGAGATATAACTCGTGGGATAATCATACCCGGTCTCCTATATGTAGATACACTTCCACTGAATTAATTTAACAAATACACACATTATCTGAAAATGTTGATCATTCGAATCCACCCTCTACCGTCACATATATGTAGGTTCTCTCTCAAGCCATTTCCGTCAGTATAAAAGAGCGGCAAATTTAGAAAATGTAAGCGCGCGAATGGGTGTGGTCCCATACAAAATTTTAATTTTGCACCTTTTTCTACTGACAAACTTGCTTGACCGGCTATATACATATAAAATATTTCCATTGGAACTGAAAGTGGGGATTTATTGTGACTCCGCCTATTCAAATATTTTTGACCCGATTCGTGTACCCATGTAAATTTTGCAGGCTGTATAGCCAGTCCGAATTCTAAGATCAAGTTTACCATACATTTACAATGGCGTACTTGATCTTAGAAAAACGGACAGACTATACCTGAACGTGACTTCGCACTGCCATACAAATTTATAATAAAATATACAAAATACTTATTATAGCGGAATACATTTATACAACAATGATATATTTACTTATGTTGAGTTAGTCTGTCATTTCATAACAACATTTTAACTAGTTATCTTTTAATCTGCATTAAATTATAATACGTGAATTATTTGACTGGTTCTTCAATGTATGGCATAAACCTATCCCTGTCCAAGTCATATTCTAATCAAATGTGAACCGCAAACTCTCAGCGGCCAGTACGTACAGCAAGAAGGTTATTAGCGGATTAATGTCGCTGATTGGTAGTTATTGACATTATATGCATTTCATCTACACTTAGCTATGTACCATTAGTGTAATAAAGATGACTATTATTTTGTTTACCAGCTTTGATTACAGGCTCTGTAAACGCGTCGTCTTATTTAAATGTAGGCGTAATTTTGTATGTGTGCTAATTTGGCCCGAGAATTTGAACGGTAATGTTCCTAAAGGCGGTTTCCATACTAAATATATGCGTTCACTGGTGACACTTCATTGATAAAAAACAGTTACGAAAAGGATTGATCGCCAGTATGTGTGGATAAACAACTAGCTTGCAGTATGTCGTAATTTAGGTCGATACATTATGTGGTTTTTAATGTACAAAAACTTGTGAATGGCCCATTTTAAATGTTTTAACTATTTAAAACCATATATATTTTTTAATGTAATAGTCAGCAAACGGGCAGACGAGCCGCCTGATGGTAAGCGGTCATCGTCGCCTATGGACATAAGCAACATCACAGGAGCCACTTAAGCGTTGCCGACCCTTGGGAACCCTAAATACCCGCTTCTTGAAGAATCATATTTTATTTATAAGAAATTTTAAAAATGTGTTAAACGTACCTGTGATTGGCAAGATTATCAAGGCACCCCTCGATGAACTTAATCCGGATGAATTTGTCGGTGCTAAAGCAGAGCAGCGCGCAGAGCGCCTTCTCCGCCTCTAGAGCCAGCCCTTCGCCGAGTTGCTCCTGTAATAATGGGATCGAATCAGGCAATGATTTATACAAATGCTTTTGAAAAGATGTAGGCATTCGTACAGCAAAAAATATTTGGTGACGACTGACGATTTGGAATTGAAGCAGGGCGTATAATTCGGGAGCGGGGCGCACCCTCCGCTTCCATACCCATCAAGTAGTCATATTGATGTCACACCGAGGGAAGTCAAAAGGAACTTCGTCCACGCTGCAGGCCAGCGGCGCCGGCGCGGCGGGGGAGGGCGGGGGGAGGGGAGGAGACACTTACAATAGCTCCGTCCTGCAACAAGTCCCAGAGCAGCGTGTTGCCCGGGCGGCACACGTCGTCCACGTTGCAGGCCAGCGGCGCCGGCGCGGCGGGGGAGGGGAGGAGACACTTACAATAGCTCCGTCCTGCAACAAGTCCCAGAGCAGCGTGTTGCCCGGGCGGCACACGTCGTCCACGTTGCAGGCCAGCGGCGCCGGCGCGGCGGGGGAGGGCGGGGGGAGGGGAGGAGACACTTACAATAGCTCCGTCCTGCAACAAGTCCCAGAGCAGCGTGTTGCCCGGGCGGCACACGTCGTCCACGTTGCAGGCCAGCGGCGCCGGCGCGGCGGGGGAGGGCGGGGGGAGGGGAGGAGACACTTACAATAGCTCCGTCCTGCAACAAGTCCCAGAGCAGCGTGTTGCCCGGGCGGCACACGTCGTCCACGTTGCAGGCCAGCGGCGCCGGCGCGGCGGGGGAGGGCGGGGGGAGGGGAGGAGACACTTACAATAGCTCCGTCCTGCAACAAGTCCCAGAGCAGCGTGTTGCAGGCCAGCGGCGCCGGCGCGGCGGGGGGGAGGGGAGGAGACACTTACAATAGCTCCGTCCTGCAACAAGTCCCAGAGCAGCGTGTTGCAGGCCAGCGGCGCCGGCGCGGCGGGGGGAGGGGAGGAGACACTTACAATAGCTCCGTCCTGCAACAAGTCCCAGAGCAGCGTGTTGCCCGGGCGGCACACGTCGTCCACGTTGCAGGCCAGCGGCGCCGGCGCGGCGGGGGAGGGCGGGGGGAGGGGAGGAGACACTTACAATAGCTCCGTCCTGCAACAAGTCCCAGAGCAGCGTGTTGCCCGGGCGGCACACGTCGTCCACGTTGCAGGCCAGCGGCGCCGGCGCGGCGGGGGAGGGCGGGGGGAGGGGAGGAGACACTTACAATAGCTCCGTCCTGCAACAAGTCCCAGAGCAGCGTGTTGCCCGGGCGGCACACGTCGTCCACGTTGCAGGCCAGCGGCGCCGGCGCGGCGGGGGAGGGCGGGGGGAGGGGAGGAGACACTTACAATAGCTCCGTCCTGCAACAAGTCCCAGAGCAGCGTGTTGCCCGGGCGGCACACGTCGTCCACGTTGCAGGCCAGCGGCGCCGGCGCGGCGGGGGAGGGCGGGGGGAGGGGAGGAGACACTTACAATAGCTCCGTCCTGCAACAAGTCCCAGAGCAGCGTGTTGCCCGGGCGGCACACGTCGTCCACGTTGCAGGCCAGCGGCGCCGGCGCGGCGGGGGAGGGCGGGGGGAGGGGAGGAGACACTTACAATAGCTCCGTCCTGCAACAAGTCCCAGAGCAGCGTGTTGCCCGGGCGGCACACGTCGTCCACGTTGCAGGCCAGCGGCGCCGGCGCGGCGGGGGAGGGCGGGGGGAGGGGAGGAGACACTTACAATAGCTCCGTCCTGCAACAAGTCCCAGAGCAGCGTGTTGCCCGGGCGGCACACGTCGTCCACGTTGCAGGCCAGCGGCGCCGGCGCGGCGGGGGAGGGCGGGGGGAGGGGAGGAGACACTTACAATAGCTCCGTCCTGCAACAAGTCCCAGAGCAGCGTGTTGCCCGGGCGGCACACGTCGTCCACGTTGCAGGCCAGCGGCGCCGGCGCGGCGGGGGAGGGCGGGGGGAGGGGAGGAGACACTTACAATAGCTCCGTCCTGCAACAAGTCCCAGAGCAGCGTGTTGCCCGGGCGGCACACGTCGTCCACGTTGCAGGCCAGCGGCGCCGGCGCGGCGGGGGAGGGCGGCCGCGCGCGGGGGGACAGCGCGCCGGCCGCGTAGCCAGTGAGACACTGCGCCTAGGCAAACAAAACAGAGTTTTCATCACTCTTGCTCGTGTTATTACACGCAGACAATGAAGTCCGTAAATCCTACATTTCGACCTTGGGCTGGTACAAAATTTAAAACCGGTTAACTTATATGTGGATTACATTATTTATTTTCCACTGAAACAAGACGTTAATAAAGTCCATGCCTGCGCGGCGAGTCGTGTTAACTCCTCCTCGCAGGCCGAGTCATCCTCATTCCTCATCGAGGTCGAGCAGGCGGTGCGAGTGAGGAGAAATGGCGGAGGAGGCGCTGCCCTCCTCCTCTTCTCCCCGAGGTTGAAAAACCCTAATTATGTTTGCACTAAAACGAGAGATCGCAAGAAAAAAGCTATCGTTATGGTTCCTACCTGCGCGGCGAGTCGTGCTAACTCCTCCTCGCAGGCCGAGTCGTCCTCGTCGAGGTCGGGCAGGCGGTGCGAGTGAGGAGAGATGGCGGAGGAGGCGCTGCCCTCCTCCTCTTCTCCCCGAGGTTGAAGACCTCTAATTATGTTTGCACTAAAACTAGAGATCGCAAGAAAAAAGTTGTCGTTATGGTTCATACCTGCGCGGCGAGTCGTGCTAACTCCTCGCAGGCCGAGTCGTCCTCGTCGAGGTCGGGCAGGCGGGGCGAGTGAGGAGAGATGGCGGAGGAGGCGCTGCCCTCCTCCTCTTCTCCCCGAGGTTTGTTATTGAACCCTATGTTTGCACCCTAACTAAGACAAAAGATCGCAAGAAAAAAGCTGTCGTTATGGTTCCTACTTGCGCGGCGAGTCGTGCTAACTCCTCCTCGCAGGCCGAGTCGTCCTCGTCGAGGTCGGGCAGGCGGTGCGAGTGAGGAGAGATGGCGGAGGAGGCGCTGCCCTCCTCCTCTTCTCCCCGAGGTTTGTTATTGAACCCTATGTTTGCACCCTAACTAAGACAAAAGATCGCAAGAAAAAAGCTGTCGTTATGGTTCCTACCTGCGCGGCGAGTCGTGCTAACTCCTCCTCGCAGGCCGAGTCGTCCTCGTCGAGGTCGGGCAGGCGGTGCGAGTGAGGAGAGATGGCGGAGGAGGCGCTGCCCTCCTCCTCTTCGCCTCGGCGTTTGTTGTAGCTCTCCATTAGGCGCAGTTCCATCAGCCTCCTGCTGGAAGAATGTGGGTTAGGTCATAAGAATAGAATTTTAAATTTAAAATCCTAATTTAAATTAATTATTAAAGGAAACAAGTCTAAGAATGTCATTTGTCCTAAGTTTTTTTTTAATTGAGCGCTGGTAACGATGTGAGTATGGATGTGTGTGTATGGAGGTCCAAGGGGGAGGCCTATGTTCAGCAGTGGACGTCTTATGGCTGAGATGATGATGATGATGATGAACGATGTGAGTCGAAATCGCCAGGGTCATCAATGATAGATAATAGATAAAAAAAAAAGTATACTACAAAGTAAACAACAAGCGGTCAGCGATTAAAATATTGCATATCTTTGATTTTGCGCGAAATTGTCGGTCGCTACTTTACCGCCACTGGAGGGGTAGCTATTAGTGATGTACCGACTATTGATTTGGCCGACTAGCCGACTAGCCGACTAATCGGCGCTCGGATGGCCGATTAGTCGGCCGACTAGTCGGCTAGTCGGCCAGATCATTTAGGTTCGTCTAAATTTGGTTCAGATGCACTTACAAACAATCGTTTTACCCCTATCGTCGACAACCCTACCTAAATGCAATAAAGGTGGTAATAAGCTAAAAAATAAAAAAGCTAAGGCTATATTTCATACGACAACCGGAGAATCGGATATAAGAAAGCGACCACACTGTCAATAATTCGAACAAAATTTTCGTAAGCACCCTAAATAGGAATTTGGGTAAAATAGGTGAAAAGCTTAGGAAAATATTTGCTGTTTATTTCTTTTTGCCCTGTTTTTCTGTCACTTATAAAGTGCCGACTAATCGGCCATTTTTGCCGACTAGTCGCCGACTACAAATGAGGCCGGATAGTCGGCTTTCCCGACTAGTCGGTACATCCCTAGTAGCTATCTAATGGTATACAATTGTCACTAACCTGGCGTCCACGTTATCGCTAAACAGCTGACAGTGTGCCGTCTCACTGCCTGACGACTCTTCCTCGACTTCCGACACGGACTCTGCCAAGTCGGCCGTCTTCAGTTGTGTTGCTACTGGACAGAACAGATCGTAAGTAACACTACAGCAGCTGATAACAGACCAACGGGTCATTTATGGGTCAAACAGAAAACTGTGTTCGCGTCTTTCCTGTAGACAAGACGCGCGAACTGTAAACCTTTATAGTCCTTAACTCTTGTGTATGTCTACAGGAAAGGCGCGAACACAGTTTTCTGTTTGACCCTTATATGGTATGAATGAATTTCGCGATGGTACTGTTTGGGGAACCGTAATGTACGATTCCCACCGAACGGGCGGAGTCGGCGCGTATTTTACATTCGTACGGCCGCAAACCGGTCGGCTGCTCGCGGACGCGGATGGCTCCGGTCGGATTCCATCGCCTCATGGTATAATAATATACTCCGCCTGGTACTCTCTTGCCGTCTTTTCTAGGTCACCTGACTGACACAAGCCTACGTCATCATTCGACAGCGCTATATGGTAATATGCGACAGCGCTATATATACCGGCCATGTTATTGTGACGTAGGCTTGTGTCACTCTGGGAAGAGAAGACCATGTTTTATTAGACTATGCATCGCCTCTGCTATACATAATTTATAGGCACATTGAAAATGCGCTCCGGCGCGGCCATACTCCAGCCGGTCGGTGGAAATCGTACAAAAGTGATAATTATACGATCATTGATACCGAACTGTTATGTTCATGGAAGAAAACTCGCTTAAGATTATGCCATATAATATTTAAAACGGTTCTCGCATGTTACTACATTTACAATTAAGATACACGCCAGGTATTTACACGACCATGGGCATTGACCATACGACTCTTCTCATTTTACAATATGTTCAATTATCCACTATGAGAATCGGAACAGCCAATTTAAAAAACCCCATCGCCCACACTCTTGTCTGTCCATCGGTGCACCTTACGCTTTTTGTAATAAGGTCCACCGATGGACAGTTCAGAAGTGTTGCCGTTTGTACAATAAGTATCAATCTTAGCTTTATGAGCTTAGCTGTATAGCAGGGATGTTGCAGATATTCGCATCCGCATCCGCATCCGCGGAACATCCGCATTATTTTAAACATCCGCATCTGCATCCGCATCCGCATAAAATCGATGCGGAGCATCCGCATGATGCGGATGTCGACCAAGTCGGTAACAGGAACGTATTAGCGGCGGCGTAAGTGCTAGTAATTGCGTCATTATATGTAACGAAATCGTTCAGATCCCGAAAAGTCAGACAATTTATTGTTTATTAAATAAAACGCACCTATATTCTTGCTCAAATACTAAACGTTTCGTTTTTTTTAATAAAAAATGCTAAAAATGTAATATTTGACGTTTTTTAAGTACCAAATCTTGACATCCGCATCCGCGGACGTGAGGCTTTAAATATCCGCATCCGCATCCGCGGATGTCAAAAAATCTGCATCCGCAACATCCCTGCTGTATAGGTATATCGAGGAGTACTCACGAAAGTGCCTCTGCTTGTTGATCTTGTGCCGTTTCTTGTAGAGCTTCTTCTTCCGCGGCCGCAGTAGCTCCTCGGCGCCGCTGCTCGCGCTGCCGCTGCTGCCTGCGCGCTTTCCGCGCCTAACGAACAAATCATGCCATAACCACAGCCATGACAACTTGAGATACACTATTGAAGAAATTTGAACTTAAAATAGAATAACATAAGGCTCAAATTTCTTCAATTCTAGTATCTCGAGCTATCAATTTCTTCCCGCCGTGTACTATTTTGTAGGCCAAGCACATGATGGACGCGACAGTATATCGCGGTGAGATAGACTACCCGTCCCTCTTTTGTTAACTTAGATAGATATAAGTTTTTGGCAAAAAAATCCTTTTTGGTACAAGCTTTTATCGCTGACTGTACTTTTCTTTCCACATGCAATTAATACTCATCGAGACAATTCTAAAAACCCCCAAACACAGAGTTCCTATGGCCACCTCTGGTCTCCATCAGATCAGCTCGATGACACCATAATATTCCGACACCATAAAATTTCAGCTCAATCGGAAACCGGGAAGTGGATCAAATTTAACTTGCAAGATTTGATTACAGACAACGGTCAGGTGAAAGTAAATAAAAGCTTGTAAAAGACTGGTAGTCTATCTCGCCGCGAGATACTGTCGCGCCAATCATGTGCTTGGCCTACAGAATAGTACACTGCGGGAAGAAATTGATAGCTCGAGATGTAGAATTGAAGAAATTTGAACCTTATGTTATTCTATTTTAAGTTCAAATTTCTTCAATTTTGTGACTCAAGTTGTCACCTTCTTCGCACCATGTACCGAAATAATAGTACTACCGTACAGACAGGACACTTCCTACAAAACCGAATATTGACAGCGATTCAGGGACGAATCATGCTGTCCCTTTCTAATGTATGACACTATCCCTTTCGGTTATTAAGGATTGTCAAAATTCAAGTCGTTATCTTATCTGTGCTCGTGCACGCAAAGGGACGTCAAGTTGTGTCAACCCTAATAATTGCTCGGAGCAATGCTGAGCCGAACGGAGTCGAGAAAGCCCGAAAGGAGGAGTGTCCCCGTGTTTCCCCACTGCCATAACAATTTTGAATGATTCACGGTTAGTTTCACTTGACTAGATTAAAATCAACGCGGGGTATGGACCGTGATTACCTTTTGTATTGTTTTCGAGCTCCCGACATTTTGACGCAGTTACATGCATCCTCCCGTGAACAAGATGCATGGTCCATATCGCGGTCGGTATAAGTCTAGTGAAATCATGCCATTTTTCTTTTACAAGGTGTAAGCACCTAAAAAACCTAAAACCTAAAAGACCTAAAGGTCTTTGAACGCCACGCCTATCGTGTGGAGCGCGTCATCGTGAACCTTGTCTGAATGCAAAAAGGTTGATATTGGGTTATAGCCGCGCGCGTCAGTTGACGTGTATGGCGATCAAAGTGTTACATAATTTAAATAGGGCTGAGCGAAAATTAAACCAGAGAGATTTTGTTTCTTAGGAATCACGCTTAAAATTGTACGTTTAGCAAAGATTTACTCACTTTTGACACGATTTGAGGGTAGCGCATTCCTTCTTTGTCAGCTCTTCCCCTTCGCGGAGCCACTCTTCTTGTTCTGCTGAAAATATTACAGATTTAAAAAAAAAAACAACAGACAAGGCAGTCATAGTACATTGTAGGAGAGGACGGAAAACCGCTAAAAGATGGACGAGTGAGTTCGAGGGCCGACACGTTAGTGGAGGCCCTCGAATAATACGAGTCCATCTTTAGCGTTTCCGGCCGAGGCATTACATAGTGCTTTTCACGACTACTGCGAGGAAATAAGAAAACATTTACATAACTATAAGTACTAGCCCGCGATTTCTCTGGTAGCAAATTACTAGCCACTGCCTGTACTGTCTCTTGAATTTCGGTAGGCGTCAGCTTAAGAATATGATTTTCTTCACTAGAAGAACTCATTTTTATAGCGAGCGTAGATACGCGTTTCTTATATTTTTTAGTCAAACACAATATAAACTATCCAATTCAGTAAGTATTTTCCGATCCCGCCTTTTTTACTTTTTTTACCACTTTTAAGAGGCGTTTTTCTGTTATTTGCTTCAAACCGACTCTAAAATTAGAAGCGTTTTTGCTAAAAAAACCACAAACAGCTACAAAAGTCAAAAACGCCTTAAGCGTGAACTGAATGGATAATTGTTAAAAAAAAAATGAAGTGAATGGTTTTGTTATTTCTTTTTTTTTAAACAAGAAATTGGTTCTATAAATAACCTAATTTTATTTTTGAAGGAAAAAGTTGCGCAAAAAAAGACCTTTTATTGTTTTTTATGTTTTAAATGATACTCATTGCTGTAGCGGACTGTCACCAATGACAGATGATGATAACTATAAAAACATTGTAGTAGTGGTGGTTCAGGTGCTACAGCTATTGCCTACTTTCCAGCTTGGTTTTAGACCATCTGTTGCTACATTTCCGAACAGTGGCGTGAAAAGAATATAAACGGTGTAGTTGGGTCACATACCTGTGAGTTCCCGTTGGTGTTTGCTCTGTTTGCGCGGCGTGGGGCCCGCTTCCTCACCCGATGTGGATAGCTCTTCACACTATAACAAAAGGGAATGGATAAGTCACACATCACATCAAATTTGAGCCGATTTTACACCTGTGTATGTTATATAATTTTCATATGAAATTCCATCATTGTTAAACTCCACTTTTTAATCCTTAATTCGAAACCTTATTGAAACTTTGATGTTTACGTAAATGCCGACACTACACAAAAACACAATAATGGCACAGACTTTTAGACAGCTATTAGCCAAAAAACTGCACATTTCAAAATAAGATACGCTAGCCCTGTAAGTAGTACTGAGCTACTAACAATGGCGGGTATGCAGCTCGGGTACGCGCGACCCACCCACCTCACCCCGCAGATTGCCGTGTCTAGACGGCTTAATCGAATGATTGTAGTGTATTATTTTATAGACTGTGGTTCAGCTAAGTGTGTGTAATATACGTACCGGGTCGTCGTCAGAGTTGGTCTGCTCCATGCTGACGCTGGCCTCGCTGGAGGAGTGTCCGGGCTTGCAGGCGGGCTTGAGCCGCGCGTCCTCGGGCGGGGGGGTGCCCGCGTGACCACATCAGTGCTGACGCCATACGTACCGGGTCGTCGTCAGAGTTGGTCTGCTCCATGCTGACGCTGGCCTCGCTGGAGGAGTGTCCGGGCTTGCAGGCGGGCTTGAGCCGCGCGTCCTCCGGCGGGGGGGTGCCCGCGTGACCACATCAGTGCTGACGCCATACGTACCGGGTCGTCGTCAGAGTTGGTCTGCTCCATGCTGACGCTGGCCTCGCTGGAGGAGTGTCCGGGCTTGCAGGCGGGCTTGAGCCGCGCGTCCTCCGGCGGGGGGGTGCCCGCGTGACCACATCAGTGCTGACGCCATACGTACCGGGTCGTCGTCAGAGTTGGTCTGCTCCATGCTGACGCTGGCCTCGCTGGAGGAGTGTCCGGGCTTGCAGGCGGGCTTGAGCCGCGCGTCCTCCGGCGGGGGGGTGCCCGCGTGACCACATCAGTGCTGACGCCATACGTACCGGGTCGTCGTCAGAGTTGGTCTGCTCCATGCTGACGCTGGCCTCGCTGGAGGAGTGTCCGGGCTTGCAGGCGGGCTTGAGCCGCGCGTCCTCCGGCGGGGGGGTGCCCGCGTGACCACATCAGTGCTGACGCCATACGTACCGGGTCGTCGTCAGAGTTGGTCTGCTCCATGCTGACGCTGGCCTCGCTGGAGGAGTGTCCGGGCTTGCAGGCGGGCTTGAGCCGCGCGTCCTCCGGCGGGGGGGTGCCCGCGTGACCACATCAGTGCTGACGCCATACGTACCGGGTCGTCGTCAGAGTTGGTCTGCTCCATGCTGACGCTGGCCTCGCTGGAGGAGTGTCCGGGCTTGCAGGCGGGCTTGAGCCGCGCGTCCTCAGGCGGGGGGGTGCCCGCGCCGGCGGCGCCGCGTGACCACATCGCGCGCATCAACGCCGAAGCTAAGTACAGGCTCTGAAAACAAATGAAAACTCATTATTCCAATCCTGACCACTTGGTCACGCGCGACTTTGTGTCAAGCTCGACTGTGTATGGAGCCTCCAGTGACGACGCAAGTCATGCGAAGCGGTCTTAGGTTATATAAATAGATAAAGATAAGATAAAAAAAAGTTTATGGCAACTACAAATCTTACATTCCTTAAACATTAATTAATAATTCATAGTATAAAGACAATTAAGATTTAGATATACATACATCCAGCGCTGGTTTTCAGCCTGGTCCCTTAATATATTTTACCGAATTAAATACAGGCTTTATTCGTAAGAACACAAAGTACAAATTAAGAGTGTCATCAAAGGTCAACCATACCTGTTCAGTATGCTCCTTAGGCGGCAGCGAGCATAGCAAACTGTAGAGATGCGTGCACGGCTTAGGCGCCAACGCACGTATGAACCCGGGCAACAAGTCGTACACCTGTCGCCCGCAGTGTTTCAGTTGTGCGGCTGCCCACACCAGTTCCACGTGCTCTGACGTCACGCGACCTTCCACTGCCAGGAACTTGAGGATCATGTGGGACTGCTTGATAACCTGATAATGAAAAGGCTTGTTTGTGACTGAATTGGTTTACAAACAGCAACACTCCCAACTGTACATCAATAGACCTTATTACAAAAGGCATAAGGTCCACCGATAATAAGAGGGTAAGCAAACACGTAAATCAGGAACAAACAACTTCTTTAATGTTATCATACCTCAACATGTAGATTAGGTCCAAATAGATGCTCTATGATATTATTCTGTGTAAGCCAGGATGCTAACTGCTGGCCAGCCACTTCAGCATCCTGCGCCGGCTCCCCCGCACACAATTCATTATGCGCCGCTATATGCGCGTTGATCTGCGCCACGCCTGCTAATCTCATTGTAAGGGTGCTGCTGTTGAAGTATTTGAAGGCAAGCGCTAGACCGTCCGCGTCGAATGTGAGAGGAGCGTCTAGAGGCTCTTTCGCTGCTCCCCACATGAAATCTAGATACAATAGAATAGTTACAGACAATGCATTGTGATGGAAAACATATATTTGAGTTGCTTAACTTCGAACTCGGGTAAATCCATCTGTCAGATTATGCGATTTTGGTGTTAAGAAAGTTTAATAGGGTAAATATTTGCTGAGAAGAGCAAATGGATTTATCCTACTTTAAAGTTAAGCGACACATTTGATTAGACAATCTATTCAGTTAAAAAATAAAATAGCAGCATCTAATATATTCTATATAAATAGGGTATATGAAAGTGTTCGACCTTTCAGCTATTTTTGTGTAGTTTAGTTGCAATTTCTGAAGGCGAAGGGTCATGTATTAAGTTAATAGAACTGGTATATATGAAAGCATAACAAAAAATTACCCAAAATTAAAGAAAAATTTTTAAGAAAAATTTTCAAAATGAAACAATAGGCATGTTGACATGAATCGCGAATATATAACATGTTATGTTTTTACCATAGCAGGGAATATTAGAATGCTGAAAATCATATTTTGCAAGTGTAAATATGCGTAATAAATTAATTAAAAATAATCAAAAGTATTTAAAATAATGCCCAGTATCACGTGACTGTAAACGCCAAACGGAGCGCGTGACGTCATGACATGAGAAACACCACAGACAAGTCGTCAAACCTGACCGTAATCCATACGACACCACCAAAGAGTTTGGATGTTCAAAAACTGTATGTATTTTTTATTTCGACAATAGACATTTATTACGTACAAAAAATATTATTACATGATATAAAAATATATATTTATTTGTTATTAAATAAATAAAATGTTATATAATATGATATTTCACCAAAATCTTTTTAATAATTTGGCTGAATGGAACTATCATCGCCATGTTGGCTGTCGGAAACAAAAATAAAATAAAATTCAAAAAGTTATATCTGCACCCGCTATATTTGCACTCACAATTTTAGTTGTATTATAATAATTCATCTTAAATTGTAACTGTAGGTGTTTTTGTGTGAAATAAGTTAATGTGATTCATTTTTAAAATGGTTTTATCATCGCTGAACGTAATAGGTATACATATTGTTCGCAAGTAACAATATCATTTAAGTCAAAATTCGTAACTGCAACGTAAGTATCATGTAACAAATATTTGTTTTATACTCTAGGGTCTTGATTGTTGTTCTTTTACACATAGGCACTGCATAAGACATGTAAAACTTGTTATTCATTATTTTAGCTTATATATTTACGTAATACTGATAAATACTGATCTTTAGAAAGAGAGATAAATTAAATACTACAGCTTTTATTCTACGCTAGGACTGATATTTTGGCAGCAGTTTATTTATCTGTTCGTGACGTCACGTGACAGCTTGGAGCGTTTAGACTCAAACTTTAAACACTAAACTAATTAAGCTCTATTTAGTATTTAAAATTAATGAATAAAAATTTTAAATATTTTTTTTTGTAATAATTACGTGTCGTGAATACAGTTCTAAAAACTTGTCAACATGCCTATTGATATTGTCACTACTTTGAATAAATCTTGTATTTCACACTGCTACTCAAAGTTGAAAGAAAAAAGTCCAGTATGCATCCCATACACACACACATACATAGGTATCACATTTTTCTTTTGATTGACAGAACAAGATACGAGTTTTATTCAAAGTATTCTTTATTCTTTATTTCATTGTAGTGCTGATATGGTATTGACACCACTGAACTTGTTAGGAAGTTGTTGCTTCCTAACAAGTTTGAGCATGTTAATGCTCAAACTTGTTCTTACCTGCCATAGACTTCACAGCTGGTACTCTAAGGTCTTTGTCCTCCAAACTGCACATGTATTTTAAGATTTTACTCCTCAACGGCATGAACAGCTGTGCCACAGCTCGAAAGTTCAACCACAGCTTGAGATTACCCACAGCTGCCACAATCGCATGTGCCATGGACAGCGGCAGCGTGCTTGGCGATGCATGCTCAAATACTGACGTCATTGCACACACCCCACCAAGCTTACAGAACAAGCTAACGTTACGTAGTAGATATGCAGGTATTTCTGTATCATGTAAGTCACAGTAAGAACTTAAATTTGAAATCTCTTGAGCAGACAGGTCATCTAAGCGGCTAAGCGCCGAGTGTTTACAAGCTAAGTATAAAGGGAAATTTAGAAGGAAAATTTTCGAGACAATAGCCATGAGCTTTTCCTTTTGCTGTAAAGACCAGATTTCAGCATCATCAGTGACTGTAGGTTTTGATGCTGTGGATGGAACTTCTGCAGTCTCACTCGGCTCCGCAGGTGTTTTAGACTCCTCAGGTTCGACATGAGCCTGTTCCTCCTTGGGCTCATCACTATTCTCTTCATTGCTGGGTGGGGCCGATTCAGGTGGCTGAGCCTTCTCCTCACACTCCTCAGGAGGTGATGTCTTAGCTGCAGCTATCAACTCATCCTTGAGTAGCTTCAGTTGACACACAGACAAACATAAAATACTCTGCACCACTAAATAAAACCTTTCAAAGTTTTTTACATCTCGGTAGCAGCACATGCATTGCCTGGAAAAACAGTTTCATCTTAACCCCAATTCACAAATAATTTATCATTTCAAACATTATTCCAAGTTTATAGACTTAAAAAACTTGAAACGTGACACTATTTTCTATATTACTCGTGTTTTTAACATAACAGCTGACTCAAATGTGAGTACAATAAGAATAAAACCAGACCCTTACACTGCAGCTTTTTCACATCAAAAAAAACAATGTTGTGTTTAGTTTGTTATCAATAATGTAATATTGAAGTTGTTCTTACCGTTGAGGCCAAGAAATAATGTAGTTCAGGACAGTCTCTAGTTCGTATTGGCTTATAGTTGGGTATTGGGAAACATCGTCAGTTAATCTTGCCTCACCTAAAAACAAAGAATTAAAACCAGAATTTGAAATAGCCGTGACCAATAAATTACTTGTTTTTGTAATAAAATTATCGTTACAGCCCTCGACGTAAACAGAAAGCATAAGAACGAGAACTACAACATTTAGAAACAATGTAACTTACAATTTAGTAAAAGCTGTGAAAACTCCGAACAAACATCACACATTCTTATGGTTTTGTAACAATATTAAGCGAAATATTATTGCAATATCATCGCAGTAATGATTTCGTGTGAAGTATTGACCATAATTGATAATTTTTCGTCTCAGAAAACGAACACTGCCTTGTATGTCACGGAATCCGTTTCCACCATTGTTGACGATTGTTGTCAAAAATTGCGTTTAGTTAGGCGGCTTTACATGTGAAGAATATTTTTATAGCGTGTTAATTTAATTAAACACAAATATGGGTTAAAGGTCAACCAAATGAGTTAGTGTAGTTTGGAAATCAATATTCAGCTGCGTAATTTTGTATAAATTAATGAAATTTCTATATAAAAGTTGAATGTAAGCCTTGCTTCTAAAAATCAAACTGCAAAGTCTGGTTTTATGTGTGTCTAGAGCCAATATTTCATGAACAATCATGGATAAATAATTGTACTTGAAATATCTTATTTTTATCAAATATTTTACTATACTTATTTACAAAAAGGATTTAAATACAAAAACTTGCATTAACAAAACTTAACGTATTATTTTTTCGTTCAAAAAATAAACCAAATACTCACCAGGAGCACGAGAAGTTAAATTGAAATTACTACGTGATTTAAAAAGCAAATGTATGTGAATATTGTAATATTTTCACTTTGTTTTTTATAAAATTATAAAATTATTGATGTGTTTCGCATTTTATCTTATTTTATGTCGTATTTTTGAACGCATTACTTCTGTCATTAAATCTGTCAACAACATCAGAAGTTGACGTTTCAGTTGTGCGCTATGGGTTGATTATTTTTGGATTTTAGTTAAATAAAATATGGCTCAATTGCTTTATGTCATTGCTAGCTTACACGTGTTACTATGCCCATTTACAAAAGTCGAAGAAAGTTTCAATATACAAGCATTTCACGATATTTTATATCATCGACATAACCTCTCACAGGTATTGAAGAAAATCTAATTTTGGATTCTTTAGTGGCATACTCACAAATGTGTAATATTTTAATAACTTGCTCCAGTACGACCACAATGAGTTCCCGGGGGTGGTGCCGCGTACATTCGTCGGGCCGCTTATTATTTCGGCTCTATCGGCACCTATGGCCGCAATTTTTCATCTGTTTGGAATAAATAAGTTTTGGATGCAGTATGTTGGTAAGACCTCATCTACACAAGTACTAAGTTTAATTAATCTCACACAAATTACGATATACTCGTAATAATATATCTACTGCGCATTTTTTTTTAAGTACAGATTTGTTTTTATTTTGATTTTGATTTCAGTGCGTCTAGTATTAGCACTGACAGTGATTGGAGCATGGACGCGGCTGAGGAACACGCTGCAGAAACAGTTTGGGAACACATTTGCTTGGTGGTTCACTTTAATAACAGTCACTCAGTACCACTTCATGTTTTACATGAGCCGTCCACTACCTAATATTCTAGCATTACCCCTTGGTAAGTAAGAAAGAATTCTATAAAAAAAAAAACATTTTTGCGATTTTTTGCACATACTTAAAATATAAATGCTATTTGTAAAACTATCACGCAAAAAGAATTTTAACTTTTATTTGTAAAACCTAGTTTTTTCAAAGTGTACTTATGCGAATTCTACTATATTGAGATTCCATAATGTTGAATAATATAATGGCAGCTGTTTAAAATTATAGCAATAAGAATCTTAATTCAAAATTAGGGTGTAAACAATAATAATATTTTATCAAAGAAGGCTTGATTTCTTATTCTTATATCTTATTGATGTTATTGAGTGATACCAAATCACCTCACCTGATTCTATTATTCAACCATGATACTGTAGGTGAGGGTGGTATTCCATCTGTCCAATTTCTTTGTCCAATGTGTATTTTGTCTCACATTTTGTTTAATGAGAGAGTGACATGCAATGCAATAGTGTTTCAAATTAAATACATTTTATATAGCCTCATATAAAAAAATATATTTTCTAGTGTTGCTAGCCTTTGAAGGATGGATATCAGGCAAGCGCAGGCAGTTCCTGATATCAGCGGGGGCCAGCATGATCATCTTCCGGTCTGAGCTGGCCGTTCTGTTCGGACTGTTCCTTGTCATTGATATGTACTTTAAGAAGATCGACTTCCAAACGTAAGTTACTCCAATCCATTAATAGTAATAGCCTATATTTCATGCATTTTTTTTATTATTTTTACAATTTCGTTGTTATTACATTTATTTTTTTAATATTAATAGCTTTAATAGTATTGAAAATAACATTAATAGTATTTATTTTTAATTTAATCATTAATATCTGGGAGACCGACCTTTGCTCGAAATACACAAAAACTAAAAATGCGCGTTTTCCCAGAGATAAGACCTAGCTAGATAAATTTTTCGCGCCTAAAAACTCCCATATAGAAAATTTTATCGAAATCGTTATGATGATTTTGAATGATAAATATTAATTTGGATTAGACTTTGTTTGATATCTTACAGTTAATATTTTCTTCAGGTTGGTGTGGTGAAAAACTCTGTGTTTCACTCGGGGGCAAATTTTGAGTAACCCTCGTGTTTTGAGACCCTCGCAACGCTCAAGATTCCATTTTTCGAATTTAATTACTTTGCCCCCTTGTCAAACAAATAATTATTTTTATGTTTCTTGTCACTGACATTGCAATATTTTCTTATTTCAATTACTTCATGAAGCATAATGAGTTATATTATATATGTATATTATTATGTAACTCAAATCCATCCTGTTTTCTCCTCAAAAAACATCCTCTACCATACCATTTAAATATGTATATTAGGGCATTAAACAACTGTACCGATATTCGAAACCTAATAATAATATTGAGAGAGTGGCAACACTGCAGTTGGTCGTGGTGTTTCAATAACGTCTAACCGTCACATTCCTGACAAAATGTATGGGGTTTGACATTGACCGTCAGTTTTGTGACGATTGCTAACCGGCCGTCAATGGTACACAGTTAAGTCACAGAATAAATAATAGTACCTACTAGATATAGAAGACTCACTCTCTAACTACTACTAACAAAACGCGTCTGCTACAATCAGGATAGATATGGCCGCTAGGTGGCGACAGCGCCACGCGCGGCTCATGGCTAGTCACCAACATTGGTGTGGAACGGATGTACTTTTGTACGAACGGATGGACGAAATCGCGGAGTGAGCCACGCCTGGTAAAGTGAAAATTCTCATTAATTTTGACGACCGGTCTGGCCTAGTGGGTAGTGACCCTGCCTATGAAGCCGATGGTCCCGGGTTCGAATCCTGGTAAGGGCATTTATTTATATGATGATACAGATATTTGTTCCTGAGTCATGGTTGTTTTCTATGTATTTAAGTAATTTTATATTATATATATCGTTGTCTGAATACCCAAAACACAAGCCTTCTTGAGCTTACCTTGTGGGGCTTAGCCAATTTGTGTAAAAAAAAATGTCCTATAATATTAATAAAATTTCCCAGGTTGCTCAAGATAGTGTTGCCGGCGGGCGCGGGCCTGGTGGCGCTGACCGTGGTGGTGGACTCCGTGTTCTGGGGGCGGCTGCTGTGGCCCGAGGCCGAGGTGTTCTGGTACAACACCGTGTTGAACAAGAGCTCGGATTGGGGTGTATCCTTTTTAACATGGGGATTTTTGAGTGGAAATGTAAACGTCCGTAAGCTATAATGAAAAATGTCCTTATTGTTTAACACATTCAGTGCCGAAAACTCGACTATCGGGTATTTTATGATTTCGTTCCCAGGCCGGACGACCCGAGTCGGGATCGTGGTACTACTGCTTTATATGCTGAAATTGTGGCCTGGCGCGGACGTCTTGTTTGGCTGGGTGGCAATTAATGTGTTAACTGATTCGGGGCTGATGACACGCCTGCCGTGTCATCAATGTTTTTTACGTGTGGCGTATGACACGGGAGGAGTGTTATCATATTCTATGGCGCATGGCATGGCTGCCGTGTCATGAAATGATTGTTCCGCGCCACAGCCAAATTTTTCGAAAATCGAAAATGGAACACGCAACGAATCAGTTAACAGCTAAATTGTTTGTTACGGTCTTACTTTAATGTCATAAAAAAGGAACGTGGTTAGAAATACGTCTAGGTAGTCGCGAGTCCATACTAGAAGTAGCGGTTGATGTATTGAGGTGCGTGCGAGAACGCCTCATGCTAGCAGGTCTATGTTTAGACTGGTTTTCAATTAGGATTTTGAGAATTTGTCGTACTAGGAAAAGCCTATATTACAGATCTGTGGACATTCGACGTCTAGCTAGACCTATCTATGACTATTAATTTGAAAATCAGGTCCTTAACCAATAATCAGACTTCCCCATTCCTCTGGTACCTATACTCGGCGCTGCCCCGCGGGCTCGGCCCGAGCCTGCTCCTAGCGCCCCTAGGCGCGTACCTAGACAAACGAATGGTGCAAGTGGTCGCTCCGGCCCTTGTCTACGTGCTGCTGTATTCAATGTTGCCGCATAAAGAGCTGCGGTTCATTATATATGTGTTCCCGTTGTTCAATATGGCGTCCGCTGCGGCCTGCTCTTATATGTAAGTTGTTCATATTATTAGATACTTGACTGGCCCCTAGATACTATACCTAGACAAGCGAATGGTGCAAGTGGTCGCTCCGGCACTTGTCTACGTGCTGCTGTATTCAATGTTGCCGCATAAGGAGCTGCGGTTCATAATATACGTGTTCCCGTTGTTCAATATGGCGTCCGCTGCGGCCTTCTCTTATATGTAAGTTGTTCATATTATTAAGTACAGTCAGCGTCGTAAAGTCGCCATACAAATAATATGGTGTACCGAACTATTTGAATACTTTGGATTTGGATGCTACCTACTATACAACGCTGACTGTACCTAGGCTGGCCAGCCTAGGTACAGTCAGCGTTGTAGATACTATACCTAGATAGGGGATAGTGCAAGGAGTCACCGCGGCACGTTTCTACGAGTTATAAATCATGGGACTATTATTTGTATAATATTCATAATCATAATCTTTATTGTTTGTGAGAAATGGGCTATATTGCCAGTAACGACTACTATCTAAGAATGGATTATTTATGTCATAAATTTATATTAAACTCAGGTATCAAACTCCCGATAAAAATGAAATTTCGCTCATGGGTCATGTCCTCATATTATAATATGATATACACATTGTCATATTGTGTCAACCTTAATTTTTTATTTAATCTTATATCAATGTGATAAGGTCTACAATTAGTTTTAAAGTTAGCCTACACAGATAGATTTGACCTGGCGAAATTAACGTTAATACGAGTAAATTAACTCAATGTTTTTTTTAGATTCACTCGCCGAACGAAAGCACCGATCTTCGAGCTCCTGTTCTGGGGCACCGTTGTGGTGGTGGTCGGCAATGTGCTGCTGTCGGTCGCCTTCGTGTCCGTGGCCATGACCAACTACCCGGGTGGGGTCGCCATGACGAGGTAAGGTTTCAACCTAAATGGATAAATACTTGTTTGTGGATTACAGTAAATTGCGAGAACCAAATGAAGTGGGTGGGGCTTTTCGTGTAAGACGCCCAAGTACCAGTATAGCTTTAGGATCCACATTGAATCGCATTAGAAAATTGTGACCTTCAAGATACAAGGTTATACATATTAGGTATATTTTTAGTGTTCCGTATAAAACTTTGTTCACGGAACACTTATGGGATCACTTCGGTCTTGAAAATTAGTTAAATTCGTTTTTCTCCGAGACCGTTTGACGTAAATACGTAAATAGGTACCTAAAATTTGGAATATTTGTAGTATTTAATCTAATTATGCTTTTTCTATGCTTTTAAGAGAATTTGAGACAACAATTTTATTAGTATAACTTAAATAGTCCAAGATTCACTCATCTACACTAGTTTTAGTCAATTCCATATTTTTTCAGATTCCACAAGCTCCTAAAGAACGAACCATACGTCCACGTACATATCAGCAACTTGGCAGCACAGACCGGCGTCACCAGGTTCACACAGATCCACGACCATTGGCAATACAGCAAAAACGAATCTCTCGACGCGGAACAATTACAACAGTACACCCACCTCCTAATAGAAGCTAAGAGTAAATATTCACCTAACCTCAAAGCATTCACACATACGCATACAGTTCTAGAGGGTATAGAGACATTTTCTGCAATTTCACTAAATTATAAAATTTTACCTCCGATCAAAATAAAAACTCGCCCAGCGCTGTTTATTCTACAGAGGAGAGATTTTCGTGAATATCCACAAGGTCATAAACTACGTATTGATAGCGGTGGTCGAGAGGAACCGGATTTAAGTAGACCTCCTGACGACGGTATGTACAATGAATTGGAAACAGAATATACTAATTATGATAGTTCTGAATCTGAAGGTGTGCCAGATGAAGAACAATTTGAAGAAGAAGTACGGATAGTTGAAATTGAGGAGCCAATAGTTAAAGCAGAAAATATTGTTGAAACTGAAGAAGAATCTCCTGCAAACGACGAGACAGCAAATGATGCAAGTGATCTACCCGTCGAAGATAGTATGGGCGAAATAGACAACACACTACCTGTTCAAGAAATTGAAGAGAAGGCAGAATCTAAAAAGTCAAAAGTTAAGAAAGCAATTGAAGAGTTAAAAAGTTTGAGGAAAGAGAAAAAACGAAAAGCGATAGCGAAAATAAAATCTGAAACTCGAAAAGAGGTTGTGGCATCTGCGAAAGAAAAGCTTAGGGAGTTGATGAGACGACACAAAAAGATCGCGGAGGAACTCTCTGATGACGGCGTTGGTGCAGAACATATAGTTGAAGTTGATGGCAGAGGTGATATACCTGAAGAAATACAGGAAACCGTCGTGGAAGAACTAACTCAACTTGATACTGAAAATCAAATTGAAAAGGATCAAGATGTAACTAAAAATATTAAAGTTAGTGACGAAACGGCGGGCACAAATAAAATCATAGACGAAATAGTGGAAGAAGTTATAGCTAGACTTATAGATAGGAAAATATATGACCATAAAACTAAACCGGAGGATATCAAAGCCGAGGACAGGCAAGTGATCCAACAGATTGTAGTAGAGGTCTTAGCAGAGAAAATGAACTATACTAGATTTGATCAGTAATTGTTTTTAGTATTTACTGACATTGTTACAGTTACTAATTTGATCTCGGATATAGTTATCTAACGGTCTACTTTACCGTCAGATTAAAATAACTACGTACACAGCAAATTTTGAGATATGCAGCCCTGGTTTGAATACTTCTATCCAGAACATTATTATATATTAACCTTTTCGACGCCGTATCAAACAAAAGCTGTCACTCGGACGCCACGTAACCGAAGTGTCTAAACTGAAATTGAACTTTATGCAAATGCACGTAGGTCTATGTTGCTCTGTGGTCTGTGACCTATTAATCAGTCTTTGGCATTGGACCTGCGGTGCAGATATATCGGTCATTAGCGTCCAAAAGGTTAAATCATATTTATATCGGGTCTATTATGTAACCTGCTTAGCAGCATCGGAAATAAATGTAGCAAAATGAATTCGCGATAGACCTGTCGATAACTATGATTTAATATGTATTCAAAACGAGACAACGAAACGAAACGTTTATGTACGAAATATCATTTGATATTTGCCAGTCGCTTTTCGGTGAAGGAAAACATCGTGAGGAAACCGGACTAATCCCAATAAGGCCTAGTTTACCCTCTGGGTTGGAAGGTCAGATGGCAGTCGCTTTCGTAAAACTAGTGCCTACGTCAAATCATGGGATTAGTTGTCAAGCGGACCCCAGGCTCCCATGAGCCGTGGCAGAATGCCGGGATAACGCGAGGAAGAAGAAGAAGGTGTATTCAAAACGAGGAAGTTTTAAATGTTATATCCTATCCAGAGAAGTTTAATATCGCTACATTTCAATGTTCGAATCTTTAGAACAATTTATGATTATTCAATGCATTTTACAGGTAACAGCATTTCTCTAATACATAGCATTTTATACTAATGCAATATTTTACTGTTAGCATTTAATGGCAAGATATCTAGTCACATATCCGAAAAATCTGTCTATTGTTGAATTTGTCGTTGTGTATTTATTATTAAGATTTTCTTACGATGTGTAAATAAAACGATTAATAATTATGAGGCTTTTATTCAATCTTACATATCTTAAGTGTATTGAATTATTTACTTACATTGATAATCATGATTAATAACAATCTAATCAGTCTAATAAGGCATAAGTACACAATGCACAGGTACCATGATTGAAGTCGTGTGGGTAAACTCTGCCGTGGGAGCTTCCACAAGAACTAAGCCGCAATTGCACAGCTACAGTGCAATTTCAGGCTTGTCCTCAATAATCTATCCCGGTTATAAAACAAAATAAAAAACCAATGCTGGCGCCATCTGTAAAATACTTTGATCAGACAGCCCCATTACAAGACTTATACAGTGTTCCTTAGTGTAAGGCCTGAGTGGACGCTCGGAGCGGAGCGTTCGGCGGGGCGTGCAGCGTGGCGTCGGGCTCACAAGTGATTTGAGCAGCGTGCACTAAGGCCGCTCCTATACGTTTGTATTTGTTTAACATGCACGCCGCACGCCCCGCCCCTCTGCACGCTCAACTCGAGTGTCCACTCAGGCCTTACACTTAGGGTGGTATTCCATCTGTCCAATGTGTATTTGCGGTCTCACATTTTTCTTAATGAGAAATTAAGACGCAATGCATATTAGACAGGTGGAATACCACCCTTAGCTAGTACTAAGTAATTCTTTATTTATTTTATTCATAACAATAAATTATTGTGTTGAACATAAGCTTAAACTTAATTGATGGACCTTATGAGTTATGTCTTTGCCATAAGGTTTACCAATCGTCAGTTAATGGCACACATTGTCCACAGACAATGGTACAAAAATAATTGAAATATTTAAATTGGCAGTGACGTTTGCTTTGCAAACAACAAATCCAAAAGATTATATAAAAGTACAAACATGTTATTGACTTTGATGGTTCTATAATCTATATTAGGGTGGTATTCCACCTGTCCAATTTCTTTATCCAATGTCATTGCGTCTCACTCTCTCATTAAGAGCCCTTTAACGTGCACACTAGCGCCTCAGTTAAATAGTCGCAATTATTTAAATTTAACGAAAGATATTGAAAAAAGGGGGGCGCTATGTACTGTATTGTGTATTTAAGTACCTTTTGAATACATCAAACCAGTTTTTATGTTGCTGGTTTCGTCAATCTAGGAACTCAAAACAAAAACGGCCGTTTCAACTTTGGACGCATAGATTTACGAATCCAGCAACATAAAAACTAGTTTGATGAATTCAAAAGGTACTTAAATACACAATACAGTACGTAGCGGCCCCCTTTTTTCAATATCTTTCGTTAAATTTAAATAATTACGATTATTTAGCTGTGGCGCTAGTGCGCACGTTGAAGGGCTCTTACGCAAAATGTGAGACGCAATACACATTGGACAACGAAATTGGCCAGGTGGAATGCCACCCTTAAATATGTTATAAATGCCTATCAACACTGACTAGAAATTAAATACTATGTGGACCTTTCGGCCACTGCATGAATTTCTTCAGTGACAATAGGGAATATTACACAATACTCTGCGTAGAGGGCGCCACAAGCGCAATCACAGGGCATCCAATCTGGACTTAGAATGAAGGTTAATGCTCAGTGACAAAACAATATAGTAGATTAAGAGCCCTTCAACGTGCACACTAGCGCCACAGCTAAATAATCGTAATTATTTAAATTTAACGAAAGATATTGAAAAAAGGGGGCCGCTACGTTCTGTATTGTGTATGTAAGTACCTTTTGAATACATCAGACTAGTTTTTATGTTGCTGGATTAGTCATTCTATGCGTCCAAAGTTAAAATGGCCGTTTTTGTTTCGAGTTCCTAGATCGACGAATGTTTGATGTATTCAAAAGGTACTTAAATACACAATACAGTACGTAGCGGCCCTTTATTCAATATATTTCGTTAAATTTAAATAATCACGATTATTTAGCTGTGGCGCTAGTTTGCACGTTGAAGGGATCTTAAGTATTTCAAACAGTAAAATTAAATTATTTTATACGCCATAAGTTTGATATCTATAAATAATTAAGTAACAATAGAATCCTATCGTTCACTGAAGCACTAGGAATGTGGAAAACAGTTCCACGTAATTATCACAGTAAGATGAACGTGTTATACAAAATATGATAAACTATAAAAATTAACAGGCAATGTCTTCATCAACTCTAGCTTTTTATTTAATTAGAATGATTTATATTCAAGAGTTATTAAATGGCTTAATTTAATAACTTATAAAAATATCAAGGATAAAAAGAATAAAATTCCACGATTTAAATAATTTTTAACAATTTGGTGTTAGTTACGACGGCCATATTTCGTAACATTATTCGTAACAAATTAAATTGATGTATCTATGATTGAAATTATTTGAAATTTTATGAGACTTCCAAATACTTCTAGTAAACTTAATCAGAACAAACTTGATTTGACCACACATATTTATCACAAATAATTGCAATCAAATAAATTGGCATTTTTACTTATAAAATCAATGCCATTAAACCACAATATTATCTAAGTATACACCTTAAAAAAATTACGCGGTCAAGTCAGCGCAACCCTAAGAACTCTTTCCCACGACGTCCAATTTTTTGCGGGTACCGTACCCTGTACGTGTGCAGGATCCCGTTTTTAATAGCATGCGTGCACGGTGCCCGCAAACAGAATGCTCTGACCGCTACTGTTGTATTGTATTGTATAGGGATGCCACGAATATTCGGCAACTATTCGGTATTCGGCCACTTTGCCGAATATTCGGTATTCGGCCGAATGTTGCCTACTATTCGGCCGAATACCGAATACCTGTTGCACCTACCTAAAAAGAAAATTACACAAAAAAAATTGCCAAAAACTAGGTATATAATGTATTCTTGGAAAGTTAGTTAAATACCATGGTACGTTTTTGAGCATTTGTTGATTACAGAATATTTTATTTTTATCATGGGTCTGATTTGATTGACTCTAACAACATTAATTGATTCTGTTCAACATAAAAATACATGTTAGCAAACGTTGTGATTTGTTGGCGAACAGTTTTCATAATAATTGTGACTCAAAATGTTCGCATTTCATGCCGAATATTCGGTTGCCGAATATACGGTATTCGTCCGAGAGGTGGGGCCGAATATTCGGTATTCGGCCAAATCCTCTATTCGGGGCATCTCTAGTATTGTAGTTCGGGCGATTTTCCGTAACTCGACGACTTGCGCCTATTTTGCGTGATAGGGGGTGGGCTAGTCCTGCCAGCCCAGTTCCTCGAGGAATCCTATGAACGTTACTATACTACTAAAACGGGATCCTGCAGGAAACTGGACTTTAGCGAGAAAGAGCTTTAAGCCGTGGTATGCCAGAGCGCGTTTTCGCGTACAGTCGCCATCAAATATATCGGAGCGGCCAAGGTGGTCACAAATATCTGAACACGCCTCTATCGTCAAGGCGTTAGAGTGCTCGTTCAGATATTGTGAACACCTTAGCCGCACCGATATGTCTGATGGCGACTGTACGAGGAAAATATTAGAAAAAAATAATCACGGCACACGAGAGGTTAAGGACTGGATACAGCGTAGCATCGTATGGGAAGACAGTAACATTTATAGAATGTGTGTGTAGGTCTGTTAAAATTAAAACATACATAGTGTATGAAAATGACGACATGTTATACCTGCGATCTAACGATTCAGAGTTCGACCAACATGCTCAGATACAGCTAATATCTCACTTACTTCAACAATATTACTTAAGCTTTTATTTTATAATAAATACATAGTAATTCTACTAAGTACCTATAAAAAGGTCCCCATCAAACTATCGTTCGTTTTCTTAGCATTAGAAAGAACTTGCAAGAAGGTAAGCGATCTTGAAATGTCTTTTAATTGAAAAACGCTTTTTAAAATTCAAAAATTATTACTTATGAAAGCATAAGAATATAAATGATTGTATTAGATTTGTAATTGTTAAATATTTGCCGTAAGTTATTTTTAAAATGTGTTTTTCAATTAAAAGACACATCAAGATTGTTTACCTAGTTTCTAATGCTAAAAAAAACGAACATTAGCAGCGTTACCCCGCCGTGTTGGCCGAAACGTTAATGCAATTAACCATTATTGGCCATTAACCATTATAAATTGAACCGTAAACCGTAACGGACGGTTACAGTTTACGGTTCAATTTATAATGGTTTTCGCAATTAACGTTCGGTCAACACTGCCCCGCCGTATGGCGACGGAGACCTGTCGGTCAAGTCAGAACGGGGATCGTTCCCTCTCCCTGTACATTAATAATTACAAATCCAGCAACGTCTTCCAATCGAACCTGCCCGAGCTGGAGTTAATTGAGGGGGGGCAGGGCGGGGAGACCACCTGCCAGGGGCGGTCGCGCATGGCGGCCAGCGCGCAGTACGGCACGCGCAGCAGCTGCGGGCTCAGCGAGTAGGGCGGCGCACAGGCGCCGGCGCTCAGCCGCTTCAGCGCGTGCACCATGATGTCGAGCGTGGCCGCGTGACCGATGAACATTATGTTGCCGCCTGAATAATAGTTATTTGTTTTACAAGGGGGCAAAGTTGTTGTTTAACCGCTCGTGCTAATATTGATACCCGAGGAAGCGAAAGATTCCAAAATTGAATCTTGAGCGTTGCGAGGGTTTCAAAGCGTGAGGGTTAAACAAAATTTGCCCCCGAGTGAAACACAACATTTTTCACAACACCGACCCGAAGCAAATAGTAAATGTAAAATATCAAACAGAATCAAACGAAATCAAATCCAATTGAATGTTATTAAATATTTATCATCCAAAATCATCATTTAAAAGTCAATTCTACCAGTAAACATAAGAAAACAACTCAAAATTTGCATTTGATTACTTTGCCTCACATGTGAATAAAATGCAACTTTGCTGTCAGTTTTTGAAATGCAAAGTAAACCTTTCCGAGCTGGTGTGGTGAAAAATAAATTAACACGTTTAAAAACCCCCCACACGTAATCGGACACCAGACACGAACCGGCTGAAACTATTTTGATGAGTCGTGTGTAAGAACCAGAACCGGTTCACCCGTTCGAGAGTCACTGTGCCACAGACAGGTGAGACGGGCATACACACCCATATCTTACTAACTAATTAGTTACTAGTTGTAAAGTAAGATATGGGTGTGTATGCCCGTCTCACCTGTCCTCACCATAGTCACAGATTATATAATAGTTCTTACGAACAGATACTTATCTCTCAAACAAAACGCAAATACCTACCGTTTTGATACCTACACAAAAATACAATGGAGTGCCCTTCAACGCGCCGCTCCCCGCACCGCGCGCACCGGCACAACACTAGGGTTGCTGACGCTTAGAAATGATAAATAAATACCTACTTAAACAGCGGAGTGAAATAAAAGGAAAGCTAAATCTTAAATTATACCCAATATTCCGATTATGCGTTAGTGTTTGCGAAATAGTCATTTTAAAAGGTCATATGTCCCTGCAGTAACCGCAGTGTTTACGCCGTTTTATAAACCGCGCAATAATCCCAGCAAGAATTAGTTTTACAACTTCGTGTAATTAAAATCAGATAGGGATTAATGTTACACAATAAAGAAAAATAATAGCGACCCCATGAATACAGGTAATTAATTATAAGTTAACCAGAACAAAAATGAGTAGGCACTTTCCGGTGTAAAGGTAACTTACTGTCGTTAAAATAAACATTTACCAAAATAAATTAAAAATTTGCTAAGTACCCATTTCAAATAGATAGATATCTAAAACTATACATTTGTCATACATAATAAACATTACATGTTTAATTAAAGAAATTCAATAGTAGGTAGGTACCTACTACGTAGCTTGTAACTATCGTAAACATTGACAGTGCGGCGCGCGGTGACGTGCGTATGTAAGCGCGTGTGGCAACCAACTGTAGAGATGGGTAACTCAGGAGTGATAGATAAAAAAGATATATATCTTTCTCGTTTCATGAATCACTCTTCTTGTCTTTACGAATCCGAATGTGTCAGTATATCCGTACCGCTCACTCCCTCGGCAACTGTTTACTAAAGCGAAAGCGATGTCTCGGTCGCGCGTCGACCGAAGTAACACGAACGAGCGACAGCGGTCGTTCAGGCGGATTCGGACGCGTCATTCGCTATTCCGCGGGAACGAGAAGTAGATAGTATAGTATTTCTCGCTCGCGCAGGATGCAATGCAAATTGCAATGCTGAGTTATTAATTCGGTGAATGAGTTACATTGCATTGCATTTAATAAAATGTAAACAAAAAGCAATAAGGTATTTTATCAGGCAAATATATTCTTCAATTTAATTAATTTATTTTGATGTGTGAAAACTTACAGAAGTTTTAATAACAATTCTGTATCTCTCTCATTCATAAGATGACGCAAAGTCTGTAAGTGTCGATACAGTTACGAGTGGGACAACTGATACACACGGATATAAAGATATAAAAGAGTGATACATATCCCAGTGGTAAAAAGATATATATCAATCTTTTCCCTCTACTGACACATTTCGCCCATCTCTAACCAACTGGCTTGCTTTTCTACCGTGAACGGGAGCAGATTCGTAGGTATAAATCCGAGCTCGCGCGGAGAGTTCCGTAGGCCTGCCATAGTTAATTAATTTAAGAAGATATTAAATAAAATAATTACAAACTAACTAATTAATTAATTTACAAATTAATTAATTTGTAAATTAATTAGTTACTAGTTGTAAGTATCCTCTTATTTTATTTAATCTCTTCTTAAATTAATTAACTAAACTTTAACTTTTGCTTGTATACTAAGTCTTAGTTATTTAAATAAAATAGGTCTTTGTAATAATATCTAATGTCAACTGAATTAGGAACCCAAGTCACAGGCATAGCCTAGCACATTCAGTGCCAGCAGGAGCTACGCGCTACGAGTGTAGCCGATAACACGAGAGAAACCGTATGTAGCGAAAAGCGCCTACGAACAGATAACCCGCCTATCGGGTCGCTAGCAGTGAATGTGCTAGTTTGGGATCCACCTGTGTTCATATGTCTGTAAGATTGTTTTCTATTGTCAATAAATTATTCTTATTTTACGATACCTTCTGCCTCAGTGTCCTTGACCGCCGAATGCATAACTAGCTCGTTCCTTTTGTAAAATTCTTCTAAAGTCTCTGATGTGGTAACGTCCAATTCCATGTACGGCTTGTAACTGTAAAATAAAACGATTATTTTGAAAGACGACTATTAATTGAAAGTTTATATCGAGTGTGTGTATTTGATGTAATTTCAGAGGCCAACAGATTACCAGTTCGCCGGACGATATCAGCGTGTTAGTTAATCGCAAAAGGTGACAGTTACGAACAACTGACAGACTGATATCTTCCGGCGGACTGGTAATCTGTGGGCCCGTTTAGAGTCTTACCCCCTTATTCATAAACGTTTACTAAAGTTGACAAGCCGATAATAATCGTTTGTCCCTTTCCATCATATCAATACGTCGGAAAGGGACAAACGATTATTATCGGCTTGTTAACTTTAGTAAACGTTTATGAATAAGGGGGTTAAACCTTAGAGCATTTAGTAACTGGAGACGTCATGGCTGTCATTTTCTTTACGAAACAGTTTGCCGATATTTGCGGGGGAGGGAATGTCAAATATATTGCTATTTCTACATGATTTGTACGTAACGTACAAATAGCCATGTCAGTCCATACCAAAGTTTGCACAATTGTGCAAGTTTTTCGGCGGAGGGGTAAGCTCTTAAAGGCGACTCCAGTTATTAAATGCTCTAAGTGTAAAGGCCTGAGTGGACGCTCGGAGCGGAGCGTTCGGCGGGGCGTGCAGTCGGGCTCACAAGCGTTTTGAGCAGCGTGCACTAAGGCCGCTCTTATACGTTTGCATTTGTTTAACATGCACGCCGCACGCCCCGCCCCGCTGCACGCTCAACTCGAGCGTCCACTCAGGCCTTACACTAAGGTCTCCACACGTTAAAAGCGATAGTACTCACTTCAAGTCGACGTTGATCCCGGCTTTGTGGAGCTCCTGCGGCGTCATGAAAGGAGCCATTCCTTTGGGCAGGTGCCAGTTCTTGTACTCGAACAGACCCGGCTCCACCTTCACCTTGAGAGACGGGTCTTGGTAACCTGGAAAAGTGAACATTGTACAGTCGCCATCAGATATATCGGAGCGGCCATGGTGTTCACAATATCTGAACACGTACTCTAACGCCCTGACAATAGAGGCGTGTTCAGATATTTGTGAGCACCTTGGCCGCTTCGATATACATATCTGATGGCGACTGTACTATAATAGTAGGAAACAGAGCAAATGGATCGATTAACTATTTCTTGTTATTTTGTCGCGTCACTCAGGAAAAAATGTTTTTTTTTTACAGTCGAGAATCAGAAATCTTAGAAACGCGAGCTCATTCGGTCCTACTGGGAAACAAACTTATCACAAGTTTTGTCAAGTCCAAGACAAGACGTTCTAGGGAGCGTGACTGTACGCGTACACTCCCTTAATTTAGCCCTATATAAGCTCTTAAATTATGTTATTCAAGACATTATAGATCGATACTCCAAGCATGTAGTAGTTTCATTCAACGTCCCACCTCACATGGCGACCCTGCCAGGATATATGAGGTGGGACGTTGAATAGAATAGCATAGAGTGTACGCGTAGTGCACCCACTACAGGGCCAGCCCACACTACCGTTATTGCAGCTGAAATAAAGATATTGCCTACTAAGGGTTTCAAAAAGACATTGTATAAAATATTAATTGACAATTGTTTTTACAGTATAAACGAATTTTTATTGCATACGTTTTAAAATGTTAATTGACATCTGAAGATCTTTTGTAATTATCCTATTTAATGTTTTTTTTATATACTTAATTTTCATTTTCATTTCAGTATTTTTATGTTATAAATATTGTTAATTGATGCTAAATCATAATTAATCTTGTAAATATAATATAATGAACTTTAAGTGACAGAGTGATCTAATCACTGACAACTGTTTTCACACGTCTGCCTAGACTGAATGTATCATGGGACGCAATGCTTGTAATTTAAGATCTTATATTACCATATGTTCATTGTGAATAAACGATTTCATTCATTCATTCAGTAGCGCCAACGTTGCGTCGCAGTAGCCACAGAGTTGACTAGCTAGACGCTAGTGCGGGGTGCCCCTAAGAGAGAGTAGTAAGCCGAATGACTTTAGTACGAGTATTTACCCTCCAGCAGGCAGTGCGCCGTCTCCACGCAGCGCAGCGCGGCCGAGGCGTACACGTGCGAGACGGGCACCTGCGCCAGGCGGAGCCCCTCGCCCACCAGCGTCGCCTGCAGCCGCCCCACTCGGGTCAGAGGGGTGTCTTTGGAGTACGAGTCGCAGCCGCCCACTCTGAAATATCAGAATAGTAATATCACTAAAATGTTTTGGATGTCGGACAACTCGAAGCCTACTGAGCTCACAATCACTGGTGACACGTTGGAACTGGAATAAATAGTGGAGTAGTATTCCCCCTGTCCAATGTCATTGCATCTCACTCTCTCATTAAGCAAAATTTGAGACGCAATACACAATGGACAGATAGAATACCACCCTTGGCACCCTTTGATTTTTATGTTACAACAATTTTGAGCTCCCGGCGATACAAATGAGACGCGAACTCAACAAGCTTAGCAAGCTAACGGACCGAAAAGGTTTACAGCGGCGGTACCACGGTCGCATTTTTATCGCTTGTCACCATGCCTGTCACGTTCTAACAAGAATGTAAGTGCGAAAGTAACATAGTGACAAGCGATAAAAATGGATCCATGCTGCGCTCGCAGGAAAACAAAGATACATTAGACTTATATCGACCGGCG